>NW_008345699.1:184324-188239 GCF_000622305.1 Nannospalax galili | reverse complement strand
CTTTAAGACATAAAATTAAATGAGGTTTTAACCTTTAAAAAAGATCTCCATTTCATTATTAAAATACACAGTTTCATACAGAAAATTTCATTTTTAATGCAATTAACACTAAGATGTTTGCACATGCCTTTCTAATCTCTATATATCTGATTAATACTAGCAACAGTTGGTTACTTTCTGAGATCCTTGGCATCTGAGCATGGATATAAAGTCATTAGGTAGATTTCAATGATAATATTTTTCACATCTGCTAATTATTAGGGAGCAAATTTTTATGCTTTGAAGAATTATTATTTCATTTAAATTTTTTTAAATTTAATAACCATATGATTAGAAGAAGCATTTCATTACAGCTTTAACATATTCAGTAACACACTCCAGAGCAAGGATACATCTCCTTCAAAAGTGGCTGTAAATTTTTAGGTTCACAGTTGAATTAATACAGTTATACAATATTGAACTCTATAAATCCTGTAAGATATAAAATTGAATGAGTTTTTACCCATTAAAGAAGATCTCCATTTCTTTTTAAAATAAGCTGTTTCCTACATTTTTAATGCTACTAACACTTAGATGTTTGCACATGTATCTTTAATCTCTATGTATCTGATGATTACTAGTCACAGTCGGTTACATTTGGATCCTTAGTACCTGAGTATGGATATAAAGTCATCAGATAGATTTCACTGGTAATGTTTATCACCCCTACTATTTAACATGAAGTAAATCTTTATGCTTCCTCCTCAAATATAAATCTTCTTTTTTAATTTGTTGATTTTTCTATGTGTATATCATACAGAACATCCCACACAATCTTATTCATCTATATACCCACTTCCCAAATGACACCTTCCCATAACCTCCCCCTTCCCACATACTGGAGCCCACATACTCTGTCATCCCTGTCCACTGTGTTGTCGACACCACCAGCCATTCTCCAGTGCTTATCCGTCGCTGAATCTAGTCAGCCTGTCTAGAGATCCAAGTTTTAGAAACATCAGCTGTTCCTCATCTAGCAGCAATCATTTGTCAATATTCCTTTAGATTAGATTGGGGTCTGCTGTTCATTTTCCCAGTTCTATGCTGGGTTACTGTCTGGGAGTCTCTTGCGCCACCTTGGCCAATAACTCAAAGGAAGGTATGTCCTGTCTGGCATTGTTTCTTGTTATGTGGCCTTTAGCTATACACATGGACTCTTAAAAATTATATTGACCCCATTAATCTTTGGTTATATTTTTCTTTTGGGTGTTTAAGACCCTAGAGTTGTCCCAGATGAAACATTTATTTTTACTCTTAAGGTTTTTTGAGGATCTGTTCCTCAGGGTTAGCATGGGCTTGGGAGGAGCCCCTGGCTCCTTTCTTTTACCAGTACTGTCTATGTGAAGACAAGTCAAAGGTCCTTCTACACCAGGGATGTCTTCACTTGGAAGCATGGAGGAAATGTTTCTTCTGTGTTGACCCTCCTCTTTGTAGACTGGACACTGGTTCAGGTCCATCTGATGGGGTCTCCAAGGCCTCCTTGCTCAAGAGGACAGGTGACCCACCACAGCTACAGGACATTTTGAGAGATGCACATAGTCTCCTGAAACTTAGTTGACCTAGGAGGGCAAGGAGCAAAAACTGCCCTTTATGTCCCCCTGACCAAATTAGTATAGGCTTCAAGAAGGTTAGTTCCATCAGTCTGGTACTTTTAATTACCATATGCCATGAAGATAGAGCTTGGGCAAAGACCAAACGCTCTCAGATAAACCTTGCCTAGGCATATATTACCTTCTTTGATCTGATCTGGTTGTATGCATAATTTGTCAGTAGGTTGCTGGCCTAATATAGTTCCCTCTGGTTTTCTAAAACTAGCTAGGAATTGTTTATCTCTCATATCGTCTAACCTGTCCACCATGGTTTCCGCATTTAAGGTGCCCCGTTTTTTTCTGTTTCTCCCTTAATAATACCCTTCTCCTATGATCCCACCTCTCTTGAGCTTATTCTTTCCCTTTATCCCCTAGGCTCATTGTATAACCTTCCCTCTCCCCTCCCCTTAAAATAACCCCATTAATCCATATCTCCCTTATTAACAACTGTTTTCTACTGTTCCTTTCATTCAGATTCTTTTCCTTTGCTTTGCTGGTTCCGCTTCATTACCCGGGTTCCGCTTCATTACCCTAGTTCCTATAGATATGTCTGGATATATATTCACTTATAAGTATTTGGTGTTAGGGTCCACATATGAGGGAGAACATCTGCCTTTTGTTTCGTTTGGGTTTTTTTTTTCTGAGTATAGCACTTAGTATAACAATTTCTAGTTCCATCCATTTACCTGCAAATTTCATTTCATCTTTCTTTAATGCTGAGTAAAATTCCATCATATAAATGAACCACATTTTCATTATCCACTCATCAGTTGAGGGACGCTTAGTTTGTGTCCATCTCTTATCTATTGTAAAAAGAGCCACAACAAACATGGATGTACAAGTTTCTCTGAAATAGGATGAGTTCTTTGGGTATATGCCAAGGAGTGGTATAACTGGGTCAAATGGTAGGTTCATTTGTAGTTTTTTAAGAGTTCTCCACACTGATTTCCATAGGGGTTACAGTCCCACCAGCAGCGGATGAGTGTTCCCCTTTCCCCACATCCTCTCCAACATTTGGTATCATTTGTTCTCTTGATCTTAGCTAGTCTGACTGGGGTAAGATGAAATCTTAAAGTGGTTTTAATTTTCTTTTCCCTAATTACTAGTGATGTTGAACACCTTAAAAATGCTTCTTAGCCATCTTTATTTCTTCTTTTGAGAACTCTCTGTTCAGCTCTTTAGCCCATCTTTTAATTGGGATACTTCCTTTCTTGATACTTTGTTTCTTGAATTCATTATATTTTCTGGATGTTAAACCTCTGTCAGACATGTCGCTGGTGAAGATTTTCTCCCATTCTGTGGGGTTTCTCTTCACTTCCTTAATTGCTTCTTTTGATGTACAGAAGCTTTTTAGTTTAATGAGGCCCCATTTGTTGATTCTTGACCTTGTTTCCTGGGCAGTTGATGTCTGGTTTAGAAAATCCTACCTACACCTATATCTTGTAGGTTATCGCCAATGTTTTCTTCTAACAGTTTCAGAGTTTCCGGCTTCACATTGAGGTCTTTGATTTAGTTGGAGTTAACTTTTGTGCAAGGTGAAAGATAGGGGCTTAGTTTCATTCTTCTACAGGTGGAGATCCAGTTTTGCCAGCACCATTTGCTGAACATGCTATGCTGTCTTTCCTCCAATGAATGTTCTTGGTTCCTTTGCTAAATATCAGGTGGCTAAAACTGAATGTACTCACATTTGGGTCTTCAATTTTGTTCCATTGATCTATGGGTCTATTTTTGTGCCAGTACCATATTGTTTCTATGACTATAGCTCTGTAATACAGTTTAATATCTGGTATAGTAGTTCCCCCAGCATTGCTCTTAGGTGCTCAGGGTTGCTTTGGCTATCCGAGGTCGTTTGTCCTTCCATCTTTTGATGTCTTCCTCAATTTCTTCCTTTAAGGAATTGAAATTTTCATTGTAGAGTTCTTTAATGTCTTTTGTCAGGTTTATTCTGAGATTTTTTTTTTTTTTGGAGCTATTGTGAAGGGGAGTGTTTCCATGTCATTTTTTTCTGATTGCTTGTTATTGGTATATAGAAAAGCTACAGACTTTTGTAGATTAATTTTGTAACCTGCCACTTTACTGAACATATTAATACTTTCTAGGAGTTTTCTGATGGACTTTTTGGCGCCTCTTAGATATAATATCATATCATCTGCAAAAAGGGATAATTTGATCTCTTCTTTTCCAATTATTATTCCTTCATTTCTTTCTCTTGTCTTATTGCTCTTGTAAGAATTTCAAGCACTATGTTAAAGAGGAGTGGAGATAATGGACAGCAGTGTCTGATTCT
>NW_008345699.1:172335-184252 GCF_000622305.1 Nannospalax galili | reverse complement strand
TGGCTTTAATTATGTTGAGGTATGTTCCCTCCAGTCCAATTCTCTCTACAAAATTCAACATAAAAGCATGTTGAATTTTGTCAAAGACCTTCTCTGCATCTATTGAGATGACCATGTGGTTCTTGTCTTTGAGCCCATTTATATTATTTATGATGTTTATTGACTTACATATATTGAACCATCCCTGCATCTCTGGAATAAAGCCAACTTGATTATGGTGGATGATCTCTTTGATGTGTATCTGTATGCTGTTTGTAAGTATTTTGTTGAGAAGTTTTGCATCTATGTTCATTAAACAAATGGGTCTATAGTTTTCTTTTTTGGTGGTATCTTTACCTGGCTTTGGTATTAGAGTGATGTTGGCTTCATAGAAGGAATTTGGAAGTTCTCCCTCCATTTCTATCTTTTTGAATAACTTAAGTAGTATTGGATGTAGATCCTCTTTAAATGTCTGGTAGAATTCTGCTGTAAATCTATTTGGTCCTGGACTTTTTTTAATCAGGAGGTTTTGTATTACTGTTTCAATATCCTTATGTGTTATGGGTCTGTTTAAGCTGTTAATCTCTTCTTTGTTTAGCTTTAGTGGTTCCCATGCTTTTAGAAATCTGGTTGGTCTAGGCTTCAGGTTCTCTCTTTTGATTTTATATTGGAGTGGCCTAATTGCTTTTGTCTTCAGGAGTTCCCACAGAGGCCCAAGTGAGATGAGGCTCAAATGATAGCAGGCTTTCTCTTTAGGTATGGGTCACTCCAGGAAAGATGCTGCCCTCAAGAATTTGGGGGCTGGGCTGGCTTGGGAGAAAGGCCAAGGATAGATGCTGGTCTCAGGAAGCTGGTGCCTCTGCCATCCAGGGAAGTAAAGGGAAGTGAGGGTGGGACCAGGCCCAGAGGTTTCCTGTGGGCCACAGGGAGGAAATTGGTTGGTCCAGATGCAAAGGATCAAGAAGCAGTGGAGGCTCAGTGTCATGAGGTAAGCCCTGGTGTCTGGGGTGCCAAGACAAGAAATGGGCCTGTAGCCAGCCTAGGAGGAGAGACCCAAGGGGAGCTGGGAGGGTAAAAGAGGCTGGGGGAGCCAAGGCACTGGGCACGCTGGACTTACCCAGGGAAGGTGCTGGTACCAGGACACTGGAGGCTGTGCAGCCCAGGAAGCAAGGGGATATGAGGGTGGGACCTGGTCCAGAGGGCTCCTGGGTACCAGGAAAGTGCTGGCACCAGGCTGCCCAGAGGCTGTGAAGTCCAGGGAAGTAAAGGGAGGTGAGAGTGGGACCAGGCCCAGAGAGTTCCTGGGGACGGTAGGGAGGAACTGGGTTGGTCCAGATGCAGAGGATTAGGAAGCAGTGTTGGCTCTGGGCAGAGAGGTCGGCCCTGGAGTCTTGGGTTCCAAGACAAGAAATGGGCCTGTTCCCAGCCTAGGAGGAGAGACTTGGTGGGGGGAGCTAGGAGGGTGAAAGAGGCTGGGGGTAGTCAATGCACAGCAGACCTACCCAGAGAAGGTGCTGGAACCAGGACAAGGGAGGCTGTGCAGCCCAGGGAAGTAAAGGGGTAATTCTATTTTTAATTTTTCAAGAAAACACTATTGTTTTTTATTCTCACCAACAAAGAACAAAGGTTCCCATTTCCCTAAATCTTTGTCAACTAGACCACTAGGGATGTTGGGCTTTTTTCTCTTATACTTGTTATCTATGTTCCTTTTGAAAGGGATGTATCTATTTATATTTTGTATCCATTCTTTAAATATTTTATTTATTATTTTTATTTTATGTGAATGAGTCTATTGTCTACATGTATGTATGTGCACCCATGTTGTGCAATACCCACAGAGGTCAAAAGAAGGCATAGGATCCCCTGGAACTGGAGTTACAGATACTTTTTAGCCACTGAGCCACCTCTCCAATCCCATTTTATTCACTTAAAAATTTTTTATTTATTATTTTATTTTACGTGTATGCATGTATTGCCTGCATGTAGGTAAGTGCACCCATGTCATGCAATGCCTGCGGAGGACAGAAGAGGGTGTTGGATCCACTGGAACTGGAGTTATAGACAGCTATTAGCTGCCATGTGGGTGCTGGGATTCGAACCCAGGTCTTCTGCAAGAACGGCCAGTGTTCTTAACCAGTGAGTCACCTCTCCAGCCCCATTTTATTCATTTTCTAAAAGGTTTATTTTATTTATGTATACGTATGTGTGCATGAGTGCATGTGTGTGTGTGCCCACAGAGGCCAGAAGAAGGCATCAAATCACCTGAATCTGGAGTTACAAGTGGCTGTGAGCCACCATGTGGGTGCCGGGAACTGAGCTCAGGTCCTCTGAAAGAGCAGACAGTACTCTTAATCACTGAGCCATCTCTTCAGTACCACTTCTGCCCATTTTAAATTGAGTTGTTTTGGTTGGGTGGGTTTTCTACTACGTTATATAGGTTCCTTAAGCATTTTAGATACTTGTCCCTCATTAAAATATGACTGACAAGTACTTGCTCTCATTCTTTGGATTTCATTGCCACTTTATTCGTTTGCTTTGTAGAATCTTTTTAGTCTTATGCATGTCCATCAACTTTCAATGAAGTCTTTCTCATGGACTATATTAATTGTTTGCATCTTTGTGCTTGGTGCCTTTATGCTTTACCCAGGCTGTTGTGAAAAAATATGTAACAGGATGTTAATAAAATAACTTTGAGTTGAGTCAACAAGAGACAAAAGATAACATCCCTGACAGGACATAGAACATTTGCAAAATTTACAGTTTCACGGCTTCTATAACCTATACTCATACTAAGGGTCTAATGTGATTTAAAGTTAAAAACTGAAATCATTTTATTACAAAAAAAAATCATTTTTCCAAAGAATCACCTTCTTTCTCAAGGAGGAGGATTTCAATAAGGAGTTTAATATGCCAGTTGCCTCTGGGGAACTCAGAGGCCTGCTGTTCACTCAGACCTGTACCAGCTACTTACAATGTGATTTACTCTGGTTACTGTGACAGAAAAGAATTCCTGGATTTCAACTAGCTGTCTCTGTTTTTAGACTTTGTCAAAAATAAAAGAGTGGGGGATCACCTAGAGGAAGAAAATCCATCTCTTCAAATCTAAAGGTTTACATGACACTGAAAAAAGACACAAATGGTGAATGTGATGCACTGTCCTCTTTAGGAAAACTGGTCGTAGGTGGAATACCCCTGCCACCTATAAGAAATAGGTTTACTTTCAAACACCTGTTAAGCACGAAAGAGAACATGATGGAAAGATCAAGATGACAGTGCAATAAGAGAGAAACTGGCTGCTTCTTCATTCCTGTCTTCACTCTCTGGAGGGTCACAAATAGGGCTTGTAAGTAAAGTAAGGAAGGAGGTGAACTGCTAACTAGTAAAACCCTTAACTTTAAAGCAGGTTTGGTGATTCAATTATTATGATGAAAAATTTTTTATTGGAACTATTTATGCTATCCGGTGACTAGTAAATTTTTGCATTACCTAAAATAAACCAGATGCATCATGGGGTGGAATCTGTGTACTTTCCTATCCACAGGCAAGGGAAGATATAACTCCATACTTTAGATTTTAAAAACTCCCACTTAGGAGGAGCTGTCAGTATGGTGACTTATTAAACCCCACCCATTGTTCTTGTCACTATAAATGTCATATAGGAAACTGTGAAAGATAAACCAAACCACAAGAGAAAGATGCTTTCTTCGTTAGCTTTCTATTGCTGTGATAAAACACTGACCAAAACCATCTTGAGGAGGAAAGGATTTATTTTTACCTTCAGCTTATAGTTCATCATGGAGGTAAGATAAGGCAGAAGCTCAGGGCAAGAATCAAAGCACAGACCATGGAAGAGTGCTGCTTACTTACTTGCTCCCTTAACTTGAGCTCAGCCTGCTTTTTTTATACAACCAAGGATACCTGACCAGGGGTGGCACCACCCAGAGTGGGCTGGGCCTATCCACATCACTCAACAATCAATAAAATGCTCCACAGACATGGCCACAGGCCAATCCAACCGAGAACATTCCTCAGCTGATGTTCCTTCTATCCAGATGTGTCAAGTTGACAACTGAAGCTGTCTAGCACAGACAGACGCTAGATATATAAAGCAAAATCACAATTCTGCATACTATAATAATTAAAGAAACAATAAATTATATTTGTAAGCACATATAAACATATAGAATAAAGTTTAGCTCAAGAGGATAATTAAAGTGAGAATAAGAGAAAAGCCTATTATGAGCTTTTATCTACAACTCCTTTTGGTGCCCTTTTAAGTTGCTACTTAATTATAGCAACACTATTTTTTCAATGTAAACATTTTAACTCTGGCAATGTTTCACAATCTATCTAACATGTAAAATCACATTAATACAATGTGTGATTACATTGGATTTTCAAAAAAAGCATGTGTTTACTATATATAATAAAATATACTCCAAAGAAATAAGTAATTATCACATTATGCATTCGAGCAGTTTATTTGTGGACATGGCATGAAATTAACTCTAGTTCATTAGCTCAAGTAGAGAACAGTGTTAAAGCATGTTGTCCATTAACCACTGGTAGCCAGTATTTAGCATGTACACATGCATTACCGCTAACATGACTAAATAATGCAGAACCCTCTTCATAAAAATCATAGTGCATGCTACTGTTATGTGAGATTCAACACAGCACATCTAACAAAGCTCACAATAAGAGCTTGGAATAAGGATTAGTTAAAAGGTTTTACATATCTTTTAGAAAATAGATTTTGAAATTTTCAAATAGTCTCCTATATCTTATCTCCTTTATTATCACTAAAATGGAATTTGGCAACCTATCTGTGTGATCAGCTGAAGCTCTAGCTCCCTTTGAATCCAGGTTGCACTCCGTTCCTGATAAGATCTTATGATAAATGATGATTCTATCAAGAATCATCTTCTGAGAAACACTGGTTAACACTCCCCAGTAATACTGAGTGGGAAGAAATCCAAAGGAAATCACATCCATGATATATTTATATCACCATTTTCCCTGGGCTTAGAATATTAAAGTTAACCACCTCAGGAGGCAGAGGCAGGAGTATCTTTGTGAGATCAAGGTCAGCCTGGTCTACTGAAATACTAAAGATATTTCAATTTATACTTGAAAATATTTTATTTATTATTTTATTATATAAATATATATATGAATGTATTGCCTGCATTATGTAAGTGCACCCATGTCCTACAGTGCCCTCAGAGGTCAGAAGAGGGTGTCGGATCCCCTAGAACTGGAGTTATGGACAGTTGTTAGCTGCCATGTGAGTGCTGGGAATAGAAACTTAAAGAAAAATCCTCAGGGCACATGAGCTGGTAATTTTGGCAGCTGCCTTGAGGAGGTGAATGGTGGGAAGAAGGAAAGAAAGCCATGGAGCCATGCAGGTTTAGAGCCTGCAATGGGAGATCGGACACATGGCTGACTCTCAGCCACGTGGCTGAGAGAAGGAAGATTTAGAGAAAAAATGAAGAAATACAAGCTGCTAGGGGCAGCCCAAAGCCTTAGAGAAAGCATGTTTAGTAAGAAATCGATGAAGAAGAAAAGGAGAAATTATGTTTCCTGAAGAGTTCAGGAAAGCGGACAGACTTACAGAGACCTACATGACAGTGACTGGTCCACAAGTTCTGCCTAAATAAATTCTTTTTTAAAACCTAAAATATGCAGATACAGAATGAAATATTTAGGTCCCATCTTATAATCACAGTCTGGATGAGAAAAGACTAGAAAACCGATATCCCACAGCAGAAGAAGATAACAAATAATACAGAAAGACGATGTACCAGCTGCGGGCCACAGCAAAGAAAAGCCTATGCCCCGTAAAAGCAGCAGAGAGATGCCCAGTCACCTGCAAGGGAAGCGATGGGTGGCTATCATTAATGTAATCACATGTTCTTTGCTTGTTTTTTCTTTCTTTTTGATAGTTAAAGAAGGCTCCCAACTGAGGAAAAGTACTGGCTTGTATGGAAGACAGTTCTCAGGTGTGTGTCTTTCTGTTTGTCTGTCTGTCTCTGTGTGAAAACAGCTGCAGTCACAGGAAATGTGATAAGATAAAAGGTAACCCACCAAGTCTTTTCACTTTCAGATACCCCAGACTGTTATTTTTCTTTTCGACTCCCAGGTAATTTAGCAGTTACTGCCTTTTCATAACCCATTTAAGTAGACCTAGTCTGTACTGCATTTGCTGTGTCTGATATGTAAAATCATATCCCCAGCCTCCATTGACTGTGGAACTTAGGTATTTGCTGCAAGCTTGCCACCTCAGTATCTGTATGGTAATCTTCTAACACTAATGCAGCTCCATATGTCCTGTTACGCTGTCTCAGTCCCTTGCAATAAAATTAAGTTTGGAGGTGATTCTCTCTTGACCTCAAAACTCTCTGTCAAGATTCACTTTTGAAAAATGGAACTATATCTTCCATTGATATATAAATATCCTGTTCATAGTCTGTTTTTCAGGCATGTTTTACAGACACCAAGTATTCATTAACTCTATCTTTTTTCCATCCTATAGGGGAACCAGACTCAACCAAAAAAAGCCTTAAAGAAAATATTTTTCTTTAATAAATTCAGAATACCTGAAGAATATTTGCTTGTGATTCTAATGGAAAATGTTTCTCCAACCTACATATACTCATACAATATCAGTGAAAATAATCATGATTAAAGAATAATATTAATTAGCACTTAATCAGCCTTTATTATGTGCTTGGTACTAGCCTAATTTGGTAATGTCAGAATAAACTTGTATAGTCATACAATGTAGAGAAGTGTGAATAATCTATGAAATATCTCATTTAAGCATCTCAAATAACATTTTTCCTTTACAAAACTTTAATCAGGTTCTCCTGAGCCATCCTCTTGACTGGTCCTAGACATCAGCCCCCATTCCATCTCAGTCTAGCCCAGATGTAGCAAGAATCCTACTAGGTTTATTTAATAAGAAAGCCTCTTACCTTGATATCTGATCAAATCCATCACCCCTACTTTTGATATATAAAGTATTATTGACCTACATTTGTAAAGAATCCCATTATACCAGTTTAGTAAGAATCTCCCTGCCTTTGATATACTTCTTAGTAATTTTTCCTTCACTGCTTTCTTCTTTCTAGTCTTTGTCCAAACCTCAGCTGTTGGCTACACTCAGAGTGAGCTCTTACTCTCACTGCTGCAATCATGACCTCCATTACAGTAGTCTCTTACCAGTTCTTCTTTGCAGTTTTAATAAGTGTCAGAATAGCCATTCTTTAGCACAACTACTCTATGAGGCTAATGTTTCCACTCTACCAAGAGAAAACTGAAACAGAGAATTCAAATAAAGCATTAGGATATGCGCAATAAGAGCCAGGATTTGAAGCCAGGCATGGTGACTTCAGAGGCTGAACTTAACCATTGCTCTCTACAGGAAAATAGTATTCAACTCAAAACGCATTTCAGCTACAGAAAGAGTTCATTCAGAGTGATGTTAGCCTCTACTTTGATAGCTTATGAAGATGTAGGTTAGAAATAGAGAAGCAGACCAAGCTAATCTTTCTCAAGCAACCTCTTTTAAAGGCAAGGGTACACTATATGAACTTCAGTAGAAACAGAATTTAGTGCCAGGAATACTAAGCAAGTGAGGATTGAAAAGGAGAAATGCTACTTTAACAATATGGAGAGATAGTAAAACCTTTGAATTCACTGACTTTTTGTTCACAAAAGGTAGACTCCGCTTCTGAGAATTTTTTAAATTATTTATTTAATAACCATATAATTAGAAGAAGCATTTCATTACAACAGCATTACAATTTCCAGAGCTAAGATGCATCTCTTTCAAAACTGGCTGTAAATTTTTAGGTTTACAGTTGAATTAATAGTTATACAATATTGTACTGTATAAACCCTATAAGACATAAAATTAAATGAGGTTTTAAACTATAAAAAAAGATTTCCATTTCATGATTAAAATATACAGTTTCACACAGAAAAATTCATTTTTAATACAATCGACACTAAGATGCACATGCATTTCTAATCTCTAGATTTCAATGGTAATGTTTTTCACATCTACTAATTATTAAGGAGCAAATTTTTATGCTTTGAAGAATTATTATTTTTTTAATTTTTAAAAATTATTTATTTTTACACACACTTCCCAGATAGCACCCTCCCATAGCCTCCCTGCCCCCACTAAAGCCCTTATACTTTGATATCCCTGCTACTGTCTGCTGTGTTGTCAGCACCCCAGCCATTCCCCACTACTTGTTCTTCTGTTGAATCTAGTCAGCCTATCTGGAGGTCTTTTTTTCTAAGAGGGTCAGCTGTTCCTCATCTAGCAGTAATCAGTTGTCAATATTCTTTTGAATAAGATTGGGGTCTGCTGTTCATTTTCCCAATTGTATGCTGGGTTACTATCTGGGAATCCCTTTGGCCACCCTGGCCAACAACTCAAAAGAAGGTATCAACTGTCTGGCATTGTTGCTTGTTTCGTAGCCTTTAGCTATACACATGGACTCTTAGGAAATTATATTGGTCCCTTTAATCTTTGGTTATACTTTCCTTTTGGGTGTTTAAGGCCATACAGTTGGACCAGATAAACCAATTTATTTTTACTCTTAAGGTCATTTGAGGATCTGTTCCTCAGGGGTCACATGGGCTTGGAAGGAGGCCCTGGCTCCTTTCTTTTACCAGTTCCACCTATGTGAAGATAAGTCAAAGTTCCTGCTCGACCATGGTTGGCTTCACTTGGAAGCATGGAGGAAATGATTCCTCTGTGTTGACCCTCTTTATAGACTGGACACTGGTTCACGTCCATCTGATGGAGTCTCCTCAGCCTCCTTGATCAAGAGGACAGGTGACCCACCACCATTATAGGACCTTTTGAGAGATGCTCATAGTCCCCTGGAACTAGTCGATCTACAAGGGCTAGGAGCAAAAAGTGTCCTTTATGTCCCTGTGACCAAATTAGTATAGGCCTCAAAGTATATCTGTTAAAAACCCAAGAAGGTTAGTTCCACAAGTCTGGTATTTTTAATTGCTGTGTGTCATGTAGATAAATCTTGGGCCAAGACCAGTTGTTCTCAGGTAAACCTTACCTAGACATATATTTCTTGATCTGGTATGTATAATTTGTCAGAAGGTTGTAGGAGTAATATGGTTCCCTCTGGTTCTCAAAACTGGCTAGGCATTGTTTATCTCTTACATTGCCTCACCCTTCCATCATGGTTTTCCCACTTAAGATGCCCCATTTCCCCCCTTTCTCCCTTACTAATACCTTTCTCCTATGGTCCTACCTCTCTTGAGCTCCTTCTTTCTGTTTATCCCCTAGGTTCCTTGTATATCCTTCCCTCCTCCCTCCCTTAAACTAACCCAATTTTTATCTATATCTCCCTTATTAAGGCCTGTTTCCTACTGTTCTTCTCTTCCAGATTACTTCTTTTCCTTTACCTCCCTGTTAACTTTCCATTATCCTGGTTCCTGTAGTTATGTCTGTTTGCATACTTATTTATCAGAGTCTGGTTTTAGGATCCACATATGAGGGAGAACATATGTCAGTTTTTTTTCTGAGTCTATGTTACTTCACAGTATAACAGTTTCTAACATATGAGGGAGAACATATGTTAATATTTTTTCTGAGTCTGTGTTACTTCAGTTAGTTCCATCCATTTACCTGCATATTTCATGATTTCATCTTTCTTTACTGCTGAGTAAAACTCCATTGTATAAATGAACCACATTTTCATTATCCACTCATCAATTGAGGGACACTTAGGTTGCTTCCATCTCTTAGCTATTGTGAAAAGAGCAGCAACAAACATGGATGTACAAGTGTCTCTGTGATAGGATGAGTTCTTTGGGTATATGCCAAGGAGTAGTATTACTGGGTCAAATGGTAGGTTCATTTGTAGTTTTTTAAGAATTCTCCACATTGCTTCCCATAGGGGTTGAAACAGTTTATAGCCCCACCAGCAGATGAGTGTTCCCCTTTCCCCACATCCTCTCCAACATTTGGCATCATTGATTTTCTTGATCTTATCCAGTCTGACTGGGGTAAGAGGAATCTTCAAGTGGTTTTAATATGCCGTTCCCTAATTATTAGTGATGTTTAATATCTTTTAAGATATTTCATAGCCTTCTTTACTTCTTCTTTTGAGAACTCTCTGTTCAACTCCTTAGCCCATCTTTTAATTGGGTTGCTTCTTGTCTTGGTTCTCTTTTTTTTTGAGTTCATTATATATTCTGGTTATTAAACCTCTGTCGGATATGTCGCTGGTGAAGATTTTCTCCCATTCTTTGGGTTTTCTGTTTGCTTCCTTGGTTGTCTCCTTTGATGTACAGAAGCTTTTAAGTTTAATGAGCTCCCATTTGTTAATTCTTGCCCTTCTTTCCTAAACAATTGATGTCCGGTTTAGAAAATCCTTTCCTATGCCTATATCTTGTAGGTTTTTCTCAATGTTTTCTTCTAGTAGTTTCAGAGTTTCAGGCTTTACGTGTACAGAAGCTTTTAAGTTTAATGAGGTCCCATTTGTTAATTCTTGCCCTTCTTTCCTAAACAATTGATGTCCGGTTTAGAAAATCCTTTCCTATGCCTATATCTTGTAGGTTTTTCTCAATGTTTTCTTCTAGTAGTTTCAGAGTTTCAGGCTTTACGTTGAGGTCTTTGAGCCATTTGGATTTGACTTTTGTGCAGGGTGAAAGATAAGATTTTACTTTCATTCTTCTACAAGTGGAGATCCAGTTGTGCCAGCACCATTTGCTGAACATGCTGTCTTTCCTCCAGTTAATGTTCTTGGCCCCTTTGTCAAATATCAGGTGGCTGAAATTGTATTTACTCATATTTCGGTCTTCAGTTTTGTTCCATTGCTATATGGGTCTATTTTTGTACCAGTACCATGTTGTTTCTATGACTATAGCTCTGTAATACAGCTTGAAATCTGGTATAGTAACCCCCCCGGCATTGTTCTTAGTGCTCAGGGTTGTTTTGGCTACCCAAGGTCTTTTGTGCTTTCATATGAATTCTAGGATAGTTTTTTCCAATTATGTGAAAAATGTCATGGGGATTTTGATTGGCATTGTGTTGAATCTATATATGACTTTTGGTAGGATAAGCATTTTCAAAACATTAATTCTTCCAATCCATGAGCATGGGAGGTCTTTCCATCTTCTGATGTCTTCCTCAATTTCTTTCTTTAAAGATTTAAAATTTTCACTGTAGAACTCTTTAATGTCTTTGGTCAGGTTTATTTCAAAGTTTTTTGTTTTGTTTTGTTTTGTTTTTTGCAGCTATTGTTAAGGGGAGTATTTCCATGTACTCATTCTCTGATTGCTTGTTATTGGTATATAGAAAGGCTTTAGACTTTTGTAGGTTAATTTTCTAACCTGCCACTTTACTGAATGTGTTAATAATTTCTAGGAGTTTTTGGGTGTAATTTTTGGCGTCCCATAGATATAATATCATATCATCTGCAAAAAGGATAACTTGATCTTTTCTTTTCCAATTATTCCTCCTCTAATTTCCCTCTCTTGTCTTATTGTTCTTTCAAGAGATTCAAGTACTAGGTTAAAGAGAAGTGGAGATAGTAACAGCCTTGTCTGGTTGCTGATTTCAATGGGAATGCTTCCAGTTTTTCTCCATTTAGAATGATGTTGGTTGTGGGGTTGTTATATATGGCTTTACTTATGTTGAGGTGTTTCCTCCAGTACAATTCCCTCTAGGACTTTGAACATAAATGCATGTTGAATTTTGTCAAGCAGCTTCTCTTCATCTATTGAGATGACCATGTGATTCTTGTCTTTGAGCCCATTTATGATTTATGACATTTATTGACTTACGTATATTGAACCATCCCTCCATCTCTGGGATAAAGCTGACTTGATCATGGTGGATGATCTTTTTGATGTGTGTCTGTATGCAGTTTGCAAGTATCTTGTGGAGAAG
>NW_008345699.1:166081-166154 GCF_000622305.1 Nannospalax galili | reverse complement strand
CGGAGAGCTGCGCTATAGACTTACCCCAAGAGGCCTGAGGATAGTAGTGGATGCAGATCTTTAAATGTTTGAG
>NW_008345699.1:132065-165486 GCF_000622305.1 Nannospalax galili | reverse complement strand
TCTTTTGACCCATTCATCATTCAAGAGTGTGTTGTTTAATCTCCATGTGTTCATGTGGTGATTAAGGCTTCTTCTGGTGTTGATTGTAAGCTTTATTTCATTGTGGTCTGATAGAATGTGTGGAATTATTTCAATATTTTTGTACTTGTTGAAGTTTGTTTTGTGTTGGTTTTGGAGAAGGGTCCACGGGGTGCTGAATAGAAAGTATGTCCTTTGGTGCTTGGGTGGAATACTCTTCAGATGTCTGTTAAGTCCATTTGATGTATTGTATTAATTCAGATGTCTCTCTGTTAACTCTCTTCCCTGTTGACCTATCTAATGGAAACAGTGGGGTATTGAAGTCCCCTACTATTAATGAGTTGCAGTTAATCTGAGTCTTAAACTCCTGTAGTATTGTTTTTATGAAGGTGGGTGCACCAGAGTTTGGTGAATATATGTTCATGATTGTAATATCTTCTTGATTCATTGTTCCTTTGATTCAAATGAAGTGCCCCTCTTTATCTCTTCTGATTAGTTTTAGTATATTTTGTCAGTTGTCAGATATTAGAATTGTAGCTCCTGCTTTTGCTTTGTACCATTTTCTTGGAATATTTTTCCATCCTTTCACCTTAAGGTAGTGCCTGTCCTTAAAAGTGAGATGAAAGATGGGTTTTGTTTCTTAATCCATTCAACTAGTCTGTGTCTTTTGACTGGGGAGTTCAGTCAATTGACATTTAAAGTTATTAATGAAATATGTGTATTGAATACCTGTCATTTTTACTTCTGTTCACATTCTTGGTATAGCTGTGCATTTCCACAGTTATACCTTTATTGAGTTTCTTTCTATAACCCCTTGGGTATAGTTGTTTCTTCAGCTCTTTGTATTGCTTCAAGAACACTCTGAAGTGTGGGTTTTGTGGACCTGAATTCCTTCAGCCTATTTATGTCATGGAAGATTTTTCTTTCCCCTTCGACTATAATAGACATTTTGGCTGTGTATAGCAATCTGGGTTGGCATCTTATGTCATGTAAAACTGGGAATACTTTGGTCCAGGCTCTTCTGGCTTTCATAGTTTTCACTGAAAACTGTTTGGTGTTCTAAGTGCTTCTTGTGTTTGTATGGGCATGTCTTTCTTTAATTTTGGGAAATTTTCTTCTACAATTCTGTTGAAGATCTGGTCCATGCCATTGTCTTGGGATTCTTCTCCCTCCTGTATGCCTATGATTTGTAAGTTTGGTCTTTTTATGGTGTCACACAATTCCTGTATATTCCATTCTTGTGATTTCTTAAATTTTTCATACTCTTTGCTTGAGTGGTCTAGTTCATCCACTTTATCTTTCAGTCATGATATTCTGTTTTCAATGCCATTCATCCCATTGTTGAGGCTTTCTACTGTTGTTTCTGATTGTCTTACTGAATGTTTCACTTCCTTCGTCATTTCAGCCTGAATATTCCTCAATATTTCTCTTTTCTGAATTCATTCAGAAGTTTATCCCTACCTTCCTTCAGTTCTTTGCTTTTCTTGTTTGTGTGTTCTTTAATTCACTGAATTCTGTTATCATCTTTAAAATTGTTCTTTTGAGTTCCATGTCCTGTATTATCTCTAGGGGTTCTCATTGTAGTCCTCTAGAGGACTATTAGTATTTGGTGGGGACATGTTATTTTGGTTTTTCATGTTATAATTTTTTTCCTCTGTGATTCTGACGTGGATTTCTTTTGTAGTTTCTGATTCTTGTGTGAGACTCAGGCCTTCAAGTTTAGGTCTGCTTCTTTTTGTGAACTTTATGTGTCTTTGTGGTTTACTTTCTGGGCATGAAACGCTGTTTCATCTCAGCTTCTGGTTCTCTCTTTTGATTTTATATTGGAATGGCTGGATTGCTTTTTCCTCGGGAGTTCCCACAGAGGCCTAATTCAGGTGAGGGTCAGTTGTTTTCAAGCTTTCCCCTAAGGTCTGAATCCCTCCAGGAATGATTTCGGCCTCAGGAATTTGGGGGTTGGACTGGCCTGGGAGCCTGGCCCAGGAAAGATGCTTGTCTAGGGCAGCTGGTGGTCATGCCCACCAGAGATGCAAAGGCTGATGGGGCAGGAAGAGGCCCAAGGACTCCTGGGGTCTGCACTGAGGAGCTGGGTTGGTCTGGATGCAAAAGATCAGGAAGAGGAAAGGTCAGCCCCTGTGTCCCAGAAAGAGGCTGGTTGGTGGTACAGACTGTGTGAAGCAGAGGGAGGTGAGAGTGGGGCCAAGCTCAGAAGCAGTGTTCTTGGGGCCCAGAGTAGGCACTACATTGGTCTGGATGAAAAGGATCAGGAAGCAGTACTGGTTCCCCCAGGCATCTGGGGTCTCAGACAAGGAATGGGGCAGGGTCCAAACTCGGAGAGAAAAGACCAGCGGGGGAAATGGGAGTGTGAATGAGGCTGGGAGAGTCAAGGCACCGAGGGCAAGATGGACTTACCCTGGAAAGAGGCCTGCAGGCAGGAGAGAGGCCTGGAGGTGGGTGGGTACAGGCCCAGGGAAGCAGAGGGAGGTGAGGGTGGGGCCAGGCCCAGAAGCAGTGCTCCTGAGGCCCAGAGAAGGCACTATGTTGGTCTGGATGAAAAGGATCAGAAAGCAGTATTGTTTCCTGCCCCATGACAAGAAATGGGACAGGGCCCAAACTAGGAGAGACCAGCCGAGGAGATGGGAGGGTGAATGAGGCTGGGGGAGTCAAGGCGCAGAGGGTGCGATGGACTTACCCTGGAGAGAGGCCTGCGGGTAGGAGAGAGGCCTCCAATGGGTGGTGCAGGCCCAGGGAAACAGAGGTCACTTCTGAGAATTTTAATGAAAGAAAATACATTAGCTTTTACCCCTAGGTCAGTGAAATACACATTAGGGACCATTTTGTGACCCATACAAAAAGCCTGTTATTACAAGGAATTCAGTTCTTTTGCTCTGTGCTAGGCAATTTGGCAGGTTAAAACAGTTTCATGGTTTTGAAGGTCATGTTTGAGGGGAAGCAGTAAGTTTTAGAGTTCCACTAACCTGTAAGAAGAACAAAAGGAATTTGGTTCCTACTCACAAAGGCAGTCACTACCAAAACTGGGACAAAAAATGTAGGATGAGAATACAGTTGTAAAGTCACCTGTGAAGAAAATGGGGCATGTGCTAGAGAGGTCTTAGGCAGAGAGACAAGCAGGAAACTCAGGAGACAGAAAAAAAATTAGTGTTGTTGGCCTGCAAGTTCAGGTTTCTGAGGACTTCCCAAGAAGCTGGGCTCAGGGGATTTCTTACGTTTAGGAAGAATGGCTCTCAGCCTACAGAAGATATCAGGCCTCCATACCCAGGGCATAAGACGACATCTAAATAAATGTCCTAATTTTGGGGCAGGCTTTGGAAAAGGCTGTGTTTTCTCACATTCTCCCTCTTATAATGCAATCTCACGTTTTCACTGGAAATATGACCTGCCAGGGATAAGCTACATTTTCCAAGCTTCCTTTCAGACATCTTGTGCTTTCCAATGGATTGAAAGCAGAAGATACGTACACACCTTCCTAGACTTGTCCACAAAACAGGTGAAAATAGGTATGTTCCAAAGGCAGGCAAGCCAGCTCCATTCAAGTGGATAAGGACTATACATAGGACAGTCGATTTCAAAGCACTGTTTCTAGACCATCAGCATCTCCTGCAAATACAAATCTCAGTACCAATGCCAGACCAGATCAGCATATCTTTTTAAAATTTATTCATTTTTATTTTATATGTATGACTGTTTTGCCTGCATTTATGTAAGCATACCTATGCCATGCAAAAATCCCCAGAGGCCAGAAGAGGGTATCAGATCCCCTAGAACTAGAGTTACAGATGATTGTTAGCCACCATGTGGGTGCTGGGAATTGAACCCAGGTCCTCTAGACAAGAAAGTGGTGTTCTTAACTACTGAGCCATCTCTCCATCCCCAGACCAGCATATCTTGCAGATAGTTCTAATGTAGAAAAATGGTAGCCAACTCAGGAAGAGAAGACCAATAAAACAAAGAGAACTGTGGTCTGTGAATTACCTTGGGAAGCAGATCTCCCATCCACCCTAAATTGCCCACTTATTTCCAGCTGTGACATGATATTTATTTGGTGTTATCTCTTTTTTAGCAGCTAAATCTTATGCTAATTAACACAGAACTCAAGTCAAAGTTGTTGGCCCAACTCCAGTCAACAAATGAAAGAGACTCTGGGTGTTTTGGCAATTCAGCTTCTATCAACTCCCTAATAGGGTTCTCTAGTTATTACTATAGCCTACTGAGACAGACATGGGGAGTTCTTCATTGCCTTGAAAATGGTTCTGGGCACTACTTCCAAGACAATCCCAAACTTATTTCTTCTTGGTCCCAAATTGAATGGGAGCAAAAGTACTCCTGATGATCAATCGCAGGGAGATCCAGCCTCCTGACCAGAATAAACTGTTTCAGATGAAGAACTAGGACCCGGCCATTTCCTCTCATTTTAATAGCTAGAAATTCATGTACAGTCAAATTCTTGGACTCTAGCAAGACAGTTACAATTTCCTCTCAGCTACACAACCCATCCTTCAGAGACCAGACCTTCTATCAAACCCTCAGTGATGGAGCAGTGATGCTTCCACTCTAAATCTCTCAAGTATACCCAACACCAGCTGAAGATCAATCCTTGTACCATCTTTGAGTCATATTAAGAGTTTACCGGTACTTTCTTTAGTCTTCTAGCAAACTGATATTTATAAATGGTTACAAAAACAAATGTTCAACTCATACTTTTGGAAGCTGGAAGTCCAGAATCAGGTTGTTCCATCTGATTACTTGTGAGGGTCTTCTAGATACATCACAGCACAGAAGATAGCATCACATAGCAGGAGCCTATGAGCTAGCATATGGTCATATGTCAAGAAAGCATTAAGAAAATGGGAAGGGCTCAGATTCACTCCTTTAAAACAACAATCTTGCCAAAATTAATCCATATCTGTGAAATCTAACCCACTCTGACCAGCATTAACCCTTTTCAAGGGCAGTCATGTCCCAATCACTTCCCACTGAGATCCACCCCTTTAAGCCTCACCACCTGTTGATATTTTTACACTAGTGACCAGATTTTGATTCCAGCACATGAACTTTTGGGATACACATCAATTCCAAATCATAACTACAAAGTACAAGCTGATATACTAAGTACTTAGAACTAAAGAATAGACTACTCAGCTCTCAACATGACAAAGCTTGTAAGGAAAACAATAAAATTTTAAAGTAAAAATGCTCATAGTTATAGTGTAGTAAAATAGTGACTTAAATGTCTGCAACTGTTATTTAAGAAAACAGAAGATTTTCCGTTGGCACCTTCAAGTACTCTCCAAGAACCCACATGGCAGGAGAGAACCAATTTCCACAAGTTGTCCTCTGACCTCCACACACATGACAATCACACACACCTATGAAATAAATTATTTGATTAATTAATGCAATCAAATGTTTTTCTTTTTCTGATTTCTATTTTTTACTGAATTTTTGTGAATTTCATATATTCTGATCAAAATTAGATCCCTGCGAGTCCATTCACTGAGGTCAAATCAGCCATATATACACGAATATGACCCTTAGAGTCATGTTTGTATCCCCAAATGCCCTTCAGTGTGAAGGATTTCATAATAAAAGCTTTAAGACATTGAAGGAAGTGATGAAAGAAGATCCACCAGATGATGGCAAGCCCTCCTGTACTCATAGAATGATAAGATTAATATTGTAAAAATGATCATTCTACCAAAAACAATCTAAGAATTCAATGCAATATCCATTAAAATCACAATACAATTCCTTACAGAAACTGAAAAAATGATCTCAAATTCCATAAAGAAACGCAAAACTCAGAATATCCAAAATAATCCTGAATAATAAAAGAACTGCTGGAAACATTACCATCCCCAATCTCAAATTAATTTACAGAGCTATAGGGGAGGAAAGTCAACATAGTAATGATAATAAAACACATTGATCCATGGAATAGAATTGAGGATCCAGATTTAAATCCACACATTTACAGACACCTGGGTTTTGATAAAAGAGCCACAAATCCACACCAGAGAAAAGACAGCATGTTCAACAGTCTGATCAAACTGGATAGCAGCATGCGCAAGAATGAAACTATCCCTCACTATGCATGAAACTCAATTCCAAATGTATCAAGGACCTCAACATAGAAACAAAATCCCTGAATCAGAGGACAAGTAGGACTATGCAGGAACTTATAGGCACAGGAAAGGACTTTCAGAACAGGACTCACTCCTGTAAAACAAACGTTAAGTCCAACAATTGACAAAATGGACCTCATGAAACTAAGAAAAACAGTTTAAACACAAAACACTAGTATTTGAGGGTAGAAATGGTCAGAATTAATTGACAAGTCATTGATTCGAAAGCACAAAGGGATGTAGGACACCATGAAAAAAGACCAAATTTATACATCATAGACATAAAGGAAGGAAAACAATCTCAGGATAGTGGTATTGATCAGATCCTCAACAGGCTTGTACCAAAAACTTTCCCCAAATTAAAAAAGATATATCATTCAATTACAAGAAGCACATAGAACCAAATAGACAGGACCTGAAAAGATATTCCTCATGGCACACAGTAAAAACACTAACCATATAGAACAAAGAGAGATTACTGAAAAACAATAAGTCACATATAAAGGAAAATCCATCAGCATTGCAGCTGAACTTTCAGTGAAAACTCTGAAAGCCAAAAGAGCCAGGAGCAAAGTGTTCCCAGTTCTAAATGACAATAGATGCTAACCCAGAATACTTTACCTGTCAAAAATGTCTACAGTTTAAGTGGAAAGAGAAATATTCCAAAACGTGAATAAGCTAAAAGAATTCATGTCCACAAAATCAGCCTTTCAGAGAATTCTTGAAGTACCACAAAGAGCTGAACAAAGAAACAACTATACCCAAAAGGGAACAGAATGAAACTAAATGAAACACACAAAACACAAAGTTAGGTCAAGAAACAAACGAATAGTGAAAGGACAGGATCCAATACACATCTTTCGAGTAATAACTTTAAATATCAATGGACTTAACTCCCCAATCAAAAGATACAGACTAGTTGAATGGATTAAGACACAAAATCCATCTTTATGTAGTCTGAAAGAAACCCTTCACACCTTGAAGGACAGGAACTTCCTTAAGGTGAAAGGGTGGGAAAAAATATTCAAAGCAAATGGTACTAAGAAACAAGCAGAAGTTGCAATTCTAATATCTGACAAAATAGACTTCAAATTAAAACTAATCAGAAGAGATAAAGAGGGCCACTTCATTCTAGTCAAAGGAACTATTGACCAAGAAGATATTATAATCATGAACATATATGTACCAAACTCTGGGGAACCCATCTTCATTAAAACAGTTCTATAGGACTTTAAGACACAGATAATCCCAACTCACTAATAGTAGGTGTAGTGGTTTGAATGGAAATGTCCTCCATAGGCTCCAAGTATTTGGACATTTTGTCCCCAGTTGGTGGTGCTGTTTTGGGAGGTCTTAAAAGGTTTGATTAAGCTGGAGGAAGCACGTCACTGGGGGCACACTTAGAAAGTTCTTAAGCCTTGCTGGATCCTGCGTCTCTCTCTTGCTTCCTATACCTGCTTGAAGATATGAGAATTTTCTGCTCCTGATCCAGTCACCTCCTGACACCATGCCTCCCTACCATGGCAGACTGTAATTCCCCTGGAAACATAAGCTCAAATAAATTCTTCCATCTATAAGTTGCTTTGGTCAGTGTTCCTATTACAGCAACAGAAAAGTAACTAATACAGTAGGGAACCTCAGTACCCCACTGTCTCTATTTGACAGGTCAACTGGACAAAGAATAAACAGAGAATCATTTTAACTAAACAATACCATACATCATAGGACCTAACAGATATCGACCAAATAGTCTACCCAAGCACCAAGTAATATACTTTCTATTCAGCACCCCATGGAACTTTTTCAAAAATCGACCACATATAGGGGCACAAAACAAACCTTAACAGATACAAAAAAAAAAAAACCTGAAATAATTCCATGCATTCTCTCAGACCACAATGCAATAAATAAAGCTTCTAATCAACACTGGAAGAAGCTCTAGTAACTACACAAACTCATGGAAATTAAAGAAAAACTCCTGAATGATGAGTGGGTCAAAGGAGAAATTAAGAAAGAAATGAAAGTATTCCTAGAATTAAATGAAAAGGACAATACAACACAACAAAACCTCTGGGACATTTAAAAAGCAGTCCTAAGGGAGGAGTTTATAGCTCTAAATGCGTACATTAAAAAAATCAGAAAGAACATAAAGAAATGACTTAACACTGAAACTCAAGACTTTTGAAAGTCAACAACAAATGAAACCCAAAACCAGCAGACAAGAAGAAATAACAAAAATCAAAGCAGAAATTAATGAAATAGAAACAAAGTAAACAATATAAAGAATCAAAGAATCCAGTGGTTGGTTCTTTGAAAAGATAAACAAGATAGACAGATCCTTAGCCCAGTTAATCAAAAGAAAGAGAACAATCACAAATCAACAAAATCAGAGATGAGAGGGGAAACAACACAACAGACAACAAAAAGTTCCAGAACATTGTAAGGGAATACTTTAAAAACCTATACGGTATTAAATTTGAAAACCTAAAAGAAATGGCTGTGTATCTAAAATCATGGGAATCACCAAAGCTAAAACAAGAAGAGATCAAAAGTCTAAACAGACCCATAACATATAAGGAAACTGAAACACTAATACAAAAATCTCCCAACTAAAAAAACCTCAGGCCCAGATGGATTCACAGCAGAATTCTAGCAAACATTTAAAGAAAATTTCTATCCAATATTGTATAACTGTATTAATTCAACAGTGAACCTAAAGATTTTATAGCCACTTTTGAAAGAGATGTATCTTTGCTCTGAAACAGTTATTGAGTATGTTAAAGCTGTAATGAAATGCTTCTTCTAAAAAATAAAAAATACACAATAATTTTTTAAAAAGATGGAAACAGAGGGAGAACTTCTAAATTTTTTGATGAAGCCAGCATCACTCTAATACCAAAACCAGGTAAAGATACAACCAAAAACAAAAACAAAAAACAAAAAAACAAACAAAATAAAAACTATAGACCCATATTCATAATGAATATAGATGCAAAAATTCTCAACAAAATATTTGAAAGCAGCATTCAGATGCACATCAAAAAGATCATCCACCATGATCAAGTAGGCTTTATCCAGCAATGCAGAGACAGTTCAATATATGGAAGCCAATAAATGTCATAAATCATATAAAGGGACTCAAAGACAAAAACCACATGGTCATCTCAATAGATAACAGAGAAAGCCTTTGACAAAATCCAACATGCATTTATGTTAAAAGTTTTAGAGGAAATTTGACTCAAGGGAACATACCTCAACATAATTAAAGCTATATATAACAAACCCACAGCCAACGTCATTCTAAATGGAGAAATTCCATTTAACGGGAAGCATTCCCATTAAAATTAGGAACCAGACAAGACTGTCCACTATCTCCACTTCTTTTTTAAAATAGTATTGAAACTCTTGCTTGAGCAATAAGACAAGAGAAGGAAATTAAAGGAGTACAGTATGAACTGGAAAAGATGTCAAATTATCCCTTTTTGTAGATGATATGATATTATACCTAAGAGATGCCAAAACTTTCACCAAAATCTCTTAGAAATGATTAACACATTCAGTAAAGTGGCAGGTTATATAAAATTAATCTACAAAAATCAGTAGCCTTTCTGTGTACCAATAACAAGCAATTGGAGAAAGAGTACATGGAACCCTTCCCATTCACAAAAGCTTCAAAATAAAATAAAACAAAATATCTCAGAATAAACCTGACCAAAGATGGTAAAGATCTCTACAATGAAAACTTCAAATCCTTAAAGAAAGTGATTGAGGAAGACACCAGAAGATGGAAGGACCTCCCATGCTCATGGATTGGAAGAATAAATATTGCAAAAATGACAACCTTACCAAAATTCATTTATAGATTCAATGTGATGCCAATCAAAATCCCCATGACATTCTTAGCAGAATTAGAAAAAAAATCCTAAAATTCCTATGGAAGCACAAAAGACCCCAGATAGCCAAAGCAACCCTGAGCACAAAGAGCAATGCTTGGGGGATTACTATACAAGATTTGAAACTGATTACAGAGCTTTAGTCATAAAAAGCACATGATACTGACACAAAAACAGACCCATAGATCAATAAAACATAATTACAGACCCAACATGAGTACATGCAATTTCAGCCACCTGATATTTGACAAAGGGGCCAAGAACACTCACTGGAGGAAAGATAGCATCTTCAGTAAATGGTGCAGACAAAATTGGATCTCCACCTGTAGATGAATAAAATTAGATCCTTATCTTTCACCTTGAATAAATGTCAACTCCAATGGATCAAAGACCTCAGTGTGAAACCTGAAACTCTGAAACTGTTAGAAGAAAAAAATTAGCAATAACCTACAAGATATAGGTATAGGAAAGGACTTTCTAAATTGGGCATCAATTGCTCAGGAATTAAGGTAAAGAGTGGGAACTCATTAAACCAAAAAGCTTTTGTACATCAAAAGAAACAGCCAAAGAAGTGAAGAGAAAACCCATAGAGTGGGAGAAAATCTTCACCAGAGACACATCTGATAGAGGTTTAACATCCACAATACATAAAGAACTCAAAAAACAAAGAATCAAGAAAGCAAGTGATCCAGTTAAAAGACAGGCTAAAGTTTTAAGCAGGACTTCTCAAAAAATGAATAAAGATGACTAAGAACCATTTTTAAGAGTCTTCAATATCGTTAGTAATTAGGAAAGCATAAATTAAAACCACTTTAAGATTTCATCTTACCCTAGTCAGACTGGCTAAGATGAAGAGAGCAAATGATAATAAATGCTAGAGAGGATGTGGAGAAAGGGGAATGTTCATTCATTGCTGATGGGATTGCAAATTCAAGCAAACCCCTACAGAAAGCAGTGTGGAGAACTCTTAAAAATCTAAAAATGAACCTACCATTTGACCCAGTTATACCACTTGTTGGCATATATCCAAAGGACTCATCCTAAAGCAAGAGACTCTACATAGGCTGACTAGACCTCAGTAGAAGAACTTGCACTGAGGGATGTCTGGGGACACTAACTTGGCACAATAGACCTTAAGACAGTTCAGACAGACTGTATAAATTCCAGTGGGGGCTATCGGAGGGTACCAGTAGGGAAGGGGGTTACAAAGATGATTAAGATTGAAATGTTCAGTATAAAATACACAAATATTCAATTACAAAAAAATCTGTTTGGAACCAGGTGTGGTGGCCCACACGTGTATGTAATCCTAGCACTCAGTGACAGAGGCAGGCAGATATCCATGAGATTGAGGCCAGCCTGGTCTGCTTAGAGAGTTCCAGGCAGTTGGGGCCACAGGGAAAACCCTGTCTCAAAAAAAGACCAAAAGCAAACAAAAAAAATCTGTTTGTTAGAGACTATTAGTTTCTGTCCCACTTGGACCTAGAAAACACTTTTATGTGTTAGAAGTCATATAAAGGGAAAATATTAAGTATATATAGCACCTAACAATGCAGACATCTATAGAAAAGCTGCATACCACTTTCTTAAGAAGACAACAAAGGTCAGTGAGATGTCTCAGAGCATAAGGCAGTTGTCAGCAAGCCTGAGGACCAAAATTTGATCCTGGGACCAACATGGTGGAAGAAGAGAACTGATGCCAGCCAGTTGTCCTCTGACCTCCACATGTACACCATGGCCCAGGTATAGGTGTGCCTGCACACCTGTTCACATACACCCCAAATAAATGTAGTGAAGTTTATTTTTAAAAAAATAAGTACACATACAAAAGATACAAAATGCAAGCATAGCTCCAGTTTGGTAGGTACACAATATTTTGCCTCACTTTTCTCCCAGGTGCCTGAGTTTCTCAGAACCCTAAAATTATCTCAAGAGGGACCAAAGAATATTCATTGAGAACATTAACTCTGGATCCAGATGAACTGCATTTAAATTCCAATTCTGCAATGTGAATAAATCTGTAACTTCTGGGCCTCGGTTCCCTAGTCTTTAAAAACAGGGATAGGGCCTGGAGAGATGGCTCAGCGGTTAAGAGCACTGACTGTTCTTGCAGAGAACCCGGATTCAATTCCCAGCACCCACATGGCGGCTATGAACCGTCCTTAACTCCAGTTCCAGGGGAATCCAACGACCTCTTCTGACATCCGCGGCATTGCACGACACGGGTGCACTCACATACATACAGGCAATACACTCACACACATAAAATAAAAATAATAAATAAAATATTTTTAAAAGGGAGATATAATAGTAGACTGGACTTGAGGGCTTATTGGTTAAATAAGCTTTGCAAACCAGAACAGCACCAGGTACACAGTGAGAGCTATTTTAAATTAGTGCTATTACACATCTGGAAAAAGGAGCTAGGGACCTAAAAAACCCTCTTTAATCAGCCGCAACACTGCCCCCTAGAGCCCGCCCTTGGAAGCTTATGGTCTCAACATGCCATAACAGCTTCTGCAGTTAACAGCTCAGCTGTCCTAAGCAGCAAAGCACAGCCGAATAGTTTCCCAATCCAAACTTTACCTAGTAATGGGCTTTTCTTCTCTGTATGCTAGCCAAGACCAGCCACTGCTACAATTTCTATCCCTGCCAGGAATTCATATCTCTTTGGGCGTGTTTAAACTTTTGAACTCTAAAACCTCAAACTTTTGGAGACCTCAAGTCTTAGGAAGCTTTAAGGCATCGCGTGGAAATGCGTTAGGTGTGCCAATAAGCCAAGACTCAGACACGAAGCTAGAAAGGGCTCTTCTGCTGCCTGATGAATTTGAAGTCATTACAGTGAGTGGACCTGAAAGTTCCCCAAACTTGGGGACACAATTCCCCTCTCCGCAGTCACTGGCATGTCTTCAGAACCACTTGGAACTCTCCTAAGTTTTGCTTCCTGTCATGTTCATGCATCATCTGCTGCTTCCACAAGCTTCATGCCCTGATGACTTTGTGGCATCGGCTCTAGTTTACTGCTCTTTTTTCTTCTCTGAGTGAAAGCACATCTATTGGTATATGTTCTAGCTTCCTCTCCGTTACTGTGATAAAAAGAAACTCTGACCGAAAACTTAAGAGAGATAAGGGTTTATTTCCTCTCACACTTCTAGATCACAGTCCATCACTGAGGGGAGAACCTGCAGGCAGAAACCTTGGAGCGGTTTTTTTTCTGGCTTGCTCTAGGGTTCATTCTCAGCTAGCTTCCTTATACAACCCAGGGCCACCTTCCCAGAGAATGGCTGCCCAGGTGGCTTGGCCCCGCCTGCAACAATCATCAATGGAGACAACCCCTCCCAGATATGCCCACAGACGAAGCTGGTAAGGACAACTGCTTAATCGAAGCTCCTGTTTCAGGTGATTCTAGGCTGTATCAAGTTGACAGACAACTAGTACGCTATACCTCTCCCAATTTGATTATGTCTATTATACCATGGAACTATCACATACATTTATTCCCATTGAGCTTACCATGTTTGATTTAATGTGACTCCTCTTTTCACCAAACTAAGTTTTCTTCTCAGATGCTTTTGTTAGCATCTTTTAATTATATGCAGTGATGGGGTTCATTATGGCATTTTCACACATGTATATGTACATAATGTATTTTGATCATATTTACCCTGTCACCCTCTCTTGTCCCCTTCACATTCCCACTAATTCTGTTCCTTTTCCCAGCTAGTCATCTTCTGTCATGTCTTTTGTGTGTGTGTGTGTGTGTGTGTGTGTGTGTGTGCAATCCAAGGAGCTTCATTAGCATTTTCACAAGAACCGTGAGTGAAGGTTGGTACACAGGAACACAAGTCCCTTACCAGTGGCTAGATCACTAAAGAAACTGTCTCTCACTCCCGCACAATCATTAACTACATGTAAATTCTTAGAAAAGAATAAGGACCCATGAGAATAGGGACTCATGCCTTCCATGAGAGGGCATTGATGTTGTGTGACCGGCTTTTCCTGGGAAGATGTGAACAAATATCTACTCACCCAGAAAGGGAACTCATAACAGACCAGGAAAGTAACAACTACCAAAGTCCAACTTGGCGAACCAATGAATTTTTTATTGGGCTTACTAAGAGGAGCATGGGTAAGGGGGTATTCGTAGGAGCAGAATGATTCAAAAGCATCTGTATCACGGAAAAGCACACCCTAATGTGGGTGATGGCTCACAGAAGCTGCAACCCAGGAGTGCTCTGCACATTTGCAGGCAGCTACAGGATCTCCTCACTATATCTTAGCTGGTTGGAGTCACCTCCCCCAGCAGTTGTTTCCTTTTATATAGCTGGGGAGGTGCCGGTGCCAGCCAGCCAAGACAGACAGTACCTGAAAGGGGGAGTGAGGATTGAAAGAACAAACATGCCCTCTTCCCCATATCAATACAGGGTCGGGCCATTCCATTGTCGAGTTAAAGGATCCTTCCTTTGCTCCTCGGACCCCAAGCATATTCCTTAAAAAAACCGAGCGACTGTTTCCTTGACCCATCTTCTCCCAAGATAAATACTCACTGCTCCCCAAATCTTACTGAGTGCACTCACTTAATTTCTCCAGCGGTGTCCTTCACTTTTTCCCCTACTTTTCAGGTCCCTGTTCCAGGCACCACTTGCCAGTGCCAGCCGGCCAAGATGGACAGTACCTGAAATGGGGAGTGAGGATTGAAAGAAAGAAAAGGAGACAGAAAAGATGCTTGGGAGGACTGACAGTGAATACTGCAGCGCCCGTTTATTTCAGCTCCACCTTTTTATACAGAAGAACTCAATTAGTTACAACAGCTGTTCTTCCCCACCTGTATCTGAGGGTCAAGGAGCATCAGATCAAAGGCTTCTTTGATCCTTTTGTTTACCACTATTGCCTCCAGGTCAGGTGTTGTGAGGCTCTCCACATAAACACATCCCTCCTGAATAGGCAGATTAAGTACGGGTATGCATAACATAAACTCAGTAAACAAGGCTGCCACAGCTCAATGCACATAATAGATTAGCAGCTCCCGACAGGGAGGGCCCTTTATGAATCTTCCAAGTTTCCATTTTCCCAAACATGTGGCCTTTTATTTCCTTCCTGAGTCTCATGAGCCTTCCCCTCCCTCCTGGAGGTAATGTTTCAATTTGGAGGAAACTGTTACCTGATGGTAGTTGGGCCCAATCTTGTGCAATCTTATGCAGGTGTTCTGGATACCCTCAGTTGCCAACTTGACACACCTGGGTGGAGGGAACATCAACTGAGGAATTTCCTCCATTGGATTGGCCTATAGCCCTGTCTGTGGGTCATTTTCTTGATTCTTGAGTGATGTGGGAGGGCTCAGCCAACTGTGGGTGTTACTACCTCTGGGCAGGTAGTCCTGTACTGTATAAGAAAGCAGGCTGAGCACAGGACACAGGAGCAAGCCAGTAAGCAGTGTTCCTTCATAATCTGTGCTTCAGCTCCTGACTCCAGGTCCCAGCCCTGAGTTCCTGCCTTAGCTTCCCTCGGTGATGAACTAAAGCCTGGGAGATGTAAGATAACATAAACCCTTTCCTCCCCAAATTGGTTTTGGTCAGTGATTTTATCACAGCAATAGAAAGTAAGACAGCAGGTAAGCATACCTTCTGTGGATCCAAAAGTACAACAGCCCAGAAGTTAGCACTCCACACCTCATTCCCCCTCTCTGGGCTCCCAAGTGCTACCTGTCCCTTCTCCCACAATTTTTCCTCAGCCTTGGAGCAGGAATATGTCTGGGCATTTAACAGTCATTTATTCTCAGCACTTTGACTAGTTATGAGTCTCTGCAGTCACTACTGACCATGGCAAAAAGATGCTTCTATGACCAAAGCTAACAACACTAATCTGTGGACATAAACACAGTTGAAAGAAATTTGATGGGCACACCATGTCCATTTAGCAAAACAATAGCAATAGCTTCCCAACTAGGGCCTATGGTCTCTCCATCAGATTTACAGCGCAAACATGAATTATCTCCTGTGGAGTGAGCATCATATCCAATCAGAAGGCATTGGCTACTCTCATAAAAGACTTGCCACTATTGCACCAATAGCAATTTTGTCTGGCCACTTGGTATTGTTCCACAAAGGCTCCATGGATAAATAAGACTGATGATAACAATTTTCTACCAGCAGCCTACAAAGCATATTCTTGCACTATGAAAACTGGCCCGCAGAGAGGAAGCTTCCAGCTCAGGTCCAGCTTCATTTCTCTATGCCACGTAGCCAGAACCTGTGACTTCAGTAATAGGGTCCTACCATAATGGTTTTGGTGAATAACCAAAAGCAATGGCAATTGTCTAGATTGTTTGGGGGCTCTCAGGCATCCCCCTGATCAACAGCTGCCTGGCACTGGGGTTTAATAATCTATGGCTTCTGAGATAAGCAAAGGAAATAACAAGTGAAAATGCAGCCTGAAAACTGGAGAATCTTTGCTAACAATATGTCTGATATAGGATTAATACTCAGAATATACAAAGACTCCAAAACAGCTAAACAGAAAACAAACAACCCCATAAAAAATGGACTAAGAAATTGAAAAGTTCTCAAAAGAATACAAGTGACATAAATATTTTTTAAATCTTTCATTTTTAAAAATCATTTTAATCTTTTTAAGATCTTTTTCAACATCTTTAACCCAGAAATGCAAATTAAAACTACTTTGAGATTCCATAAAATCCCAACTAGAATAACTGTCTTCAAGGAAACAAACGATCTAAGCATGGTGGCATATGCCCTTAAACCCAGCACATGGGAGGCAAAGACAGATCTGTGAGTTTAAGGCCAGCGTGGTCTGCATAGCAAATTCCAGGCCAGCCTTGTTAAGCCTACACATTAACACCCTGTGTCACACACACACACACACACACACACACACACACACACACACGCACACACGCACACACACACACACACACACACAGAAGTATAAGAAAGAAGCTGTAAAGGCGATCAGGCTGCAACATCTGTCAACCCATTGATTGCCAGGATTGATCTGGCTGGCTAGGCAAGTGTCCCCTTCCTCCTTCAATGTTCTACTGTGCATCCCTCCCAAAGCTGTGTGCTCAGTCAAAGAGAACACCCTTCCCCAATAGAGGAGGACCAGTCTTTAACCAAGGGTATACAAGTAGCTGTACTCCTCTCCTAGAACTTCCAAACAATCCCTCAAAATAAAGAAGAAAGAGAAGAGGAGAGAGAGAGAGAGAGAGAGAGAGAGAGAGAGAGATGCTAGAGAGGAGAAAAGGGAGGGAAAGCCATTATTCACTGTTGATGGGAGTATACTCTTGCTATGCATATACTCAAAGAATTCTACCACAGAGACACCTGCACTTCCATGTTTATTGATGTCTAGTCACAATAACTAGGAAATGGAATCAGCCTCGACATCCATCAACTGATGAGCAGATGGCAAAACTGTGGTGCACACATACAAATAGAATTGTATCTCTTCGTAAAGAAAATTACATTGTGAAATTTTCAGGAAAATGGATGGAATTGGAAAATGTTATATTACATGAAATAATTCAGTTACAGAAAGACAAATTTTGCATATTGTCTCTCACGTGCAGATCCTGGCTTCTAACTTTGATATATGTTCAATTATGTTGGAGTAAAGTGTACAGAGAGACCAGGAAAGTAAAAAGGGGCCCATGAAAGGAGAACAAAGATTTTTTAAGGTGGGTAGGATAGAAGACCACATGTGATACCAAAAAGGAAAGGAGAATACTCAGGGTGGAAATATTTAAGCTGGGAAGGGCACAGGAAGATGGAGGAGGAGGGTGCTGAAGAAGGTCAACAAAAACTAACATATAAAAAAAAATGAGAAAATTTGATTCATAATAAACTAACCAAAAAATAAAATTTGATGGGGGTAAGAGATGGCTTGGCAGGTAAGAGCACTGGCTGCTCTTGCAGAGAACCAAAGTTCAATTCACAGCACCTACATGGCAGCTAACAACTGTCAGTAACTCCTGTTCCAGGGAATCTAATGCCCTCTTCTGACCTCCGCAGGCATTGCACAATACAGGTGCACTCAGATACATGCAGGCAATATTTTCATACATATAAAAAATAAAAATAATAAAATATTAAAAAATAAAATTAGAAACATATTTTCAAACTGATATTTCTGATAGAGGTGTTTTGAGGTCCCCATGTCCCCCATGTTCCTTAGCAACTTCACAGTAACTTTAAAGAGCACTCTTTCAAATGGACAAAAATGGTTTCAAGGTAGGATCCCAAAACAAAGAGGAGTTTCCAATCTGATTATTAAATAATAAATATCTCCATTCCAACCCTCTAAAAGAATAATTAATTCCTAGACACCAATACAAATATCCAAAATATATAGAAAGCGATAAATTCCAAACTCTTCAACAAGCCAAAAATCTTTTTCCTTTTCTATTGATTTTTGTTGCCAAACCTGACATCACACTATAATATACCCACTTTCTTTTTTGACTAGTGTTTGATATAAGGTAAGCATCAATATATTCTGCAACCCATACATCAATAGAGAGAACTCCAGTACATCACTGATGAGAAGCTAATTCAGTCCAAAGCATGTCCTCAAATTACATAGGGTTTTCCCCATCCCTACGCTGGTACCACATACCAAAGATTACCTGAGATGTGGGGTAGGAAAACATGTCAGACCCCTAGCACCACTGACCATTATACTCAGAACATCACTTACCAGTCTCCAAAATCAGATTGTTCCACACCCAAAACTTTAACATAGCTTATCAATGTTTCTACTAAATCTTTATTGTTTTACACACCCACCTGAGAGAGAGACAGAGAGAGACAGAGACAGAGAGGGAGAGAGAGAAATATTAAATTCTCAGTTCTATTCAGACAAGTAGATACACTATCTCCATTCTAGGAATGTCATTACTAAATGAAAAGCTAGTTCAACTTGCCACATTCTCGCCATAACCATTGCCTTAATTACTAACCCCAGACTCCCTTCCCCTATTTCATGAATTTTAGTTCTTGCATTAAAAGTACCCATTCTTTGTTTTGTAAGAAATGCAGAATTTATAAATTAGTCAGAAATAATTCATAAAATATATCAGGAACATAGCTGCCACAAAAAGCAAGACATCATCAGAGTTCTCCAGAAAGTGTTAGCTTGAAAGTGAGACGGTGTAGTGTCATGGTGTAAAGCAAGAATTATAGACCATATTCATGGGTCCAATTCAAGCCCTTGTCACTTGGCTGTGTCCCTGAAGAAATGCTCTAACTTCTCTTTCCCCCTTAAAGGAATAGCAATAGTACTTGCATTATAGATTTGTGATGAAGGAAGATTATGGATGTGAGCATATCTAAAGCACACAAAGCATCTCCTTCCATATAGGACATGCTATCAACATTAACCACTGCTGACAACTGTGCTGTGCTGCCTCCTAAGAAAGAGAAGATAGCAAAACACTGTACTATTTGGTTATGCAACCTTAGACAGGGTACATAATGACAATAATGATGGCACCTGCTCTATAACGTTCTTTAAAGATTAAACAGCACAGCAGATGAAAACTCAAAAACAGCCAGCTATTATTGGTCCTAGAAGCTCTCCTAAGGTAAAAAGGAAAGGAAAACTAAAATGAATCAAGCACAAACTATAAATTCAATGGAGCTCCTGCAGCTTATACTATTTCAACTGCTTAAATGAGAGTTCCACTGAGAAACCAAAGCTGGGGTAAAGGGAAGAAGAATGGGATAAGCAGTAATTAACAAAGTGCAATGCCATTGTTTCCAAAATCAACCTCTGCTCCCATAGCTTCTAAGCAAGTTCTTCTCTCATTCCAAGATTCAAAATTATCTGCTTGTTACTATGTACTGAAAAAGAAATAAAAAAGCAATTGTGAATCTTAAATGACAATTTAGCACAAAGGGTCTTAAGTCTTAAAATGAGCTTTCAAAGCTTTTCCATGTTTTTAAAAATATATTTAGCAACCATAGTACAAAACTAAGTTATATGACATAAATCACATCTTAAATTTTATAGATACTATAATTGAGAACAAGAAAGATTTTTATTTACCCAAAGCCACATGACTTATAAATAACAGATCGAAGGTTAAATTGCTCTGATTTCTGATTTCTGATTCCCTGGTCTTTCACACATATAGTTTCTTGCTTCTCTTTTCTCTATCTTATGTCTAATCTTATGTCAGAAAGATACAAGATTCCTCCTCTTTTATTGATTCATTTCTTTGGAATGCACACATCTCTTTATCCTTGGGAAGGTGAGAATAGCACATACAGAAAGTGAAATTAAATGCAGGAACACAGAAAGTGGCCATGCTTCATTAAGAGCAAATGGAGTAAACCTATGTGTAGCAGAGCGACGATTTTGCCATAGCTATCTGATTTTCCATCTTACAAAATCTGTATGTTCCCTGCTCATGTCTCATTAAAAGTTGCTTTTGGTTCACTGGGGTACTTTAAAAAATTTGAAAGACATGGACTGAAGTTATTGCCATACACATGAGAACTTAATTGCACTGAGAGTTTGTTAACCTATTTACTTTCTTCAATACATTTTGTGCCCATGGTAATAAGAAGTAGGAATAGGCCCGAATCAGCAGGAAAGACAGCCTCATTTGCTTTTCAATTAAATTATCCAGAGCAACAATTTCTTATTTACATGAATGCTACCACCAGATGGAGGGGAGTACCTATCACATCTACAGTTGACATTTTATTTTATTTTCCAAATTCTAAGCCTTTACAATTTTCCTCACTCTGATCTGCTAGAGGAAAATGTCCATTTTCTTATTTGAAAGAAAATGTCCATTTTTTTTATCTTGGTACTGATAAAATTAAAACCTAACTAAATGATACATCTTTGGAAAAGGTGTTTTTGAAAAAAACTTAAACTTTTCATTGTGATGGTCTCAGAACAACTAAAATGCCAAATTCACAAATTGTATCTTCATCTATCCTGTAAGTAGGGAAAGACAGCTAAATGCAATGTTATTTTTTTCAAAATATACAATTTAGAACCATGTCATATATTTTCTAACATTGACAATAAGTTTTATTGTTAAATGCACGAAAATGAAAACCAAATTCTAAGCAGTAATATTATTGTTACAATACTAAGAATACAGCAGCTGTGCCCACATCCTCTGAGTATTGGAACACCACCTTGTTTGTCTTCAAATCACGCCTCAAAGATGAAGGTAGGTGGTAACCAAAGGCCTCAGTTGTAAGCTAAAGAGAATTTTTTTAATATTTTATTTTAATTTTTTATGTGTGTGTTTTGCCTGCATGTATGTAAGTGCATCCATATCATGCAGAGTCCACAGAGACGTAAAGAGGGCATCTGATTCCCCAGAATTGGAGTTACAGACAGTTGTTAGCCACCATATGGGCCCTGGTCCTCTGGAAGAGCAGCAAGTGTTCTTAACTGCTGAGTCATCTCTCCAGCCCCACCAAAGAGAATTTATGTATCCTTTTATTTACTAGAAACTTACTTTTAGGTAAAAAGAATTAAAGAAACTGAAGGATTTAGACTTTAAAAGGACCCAGGAAAATACCTTTGGTCAGATGCATTAGAGAAGGTTCTATCTTGATTCAAATTATTTTATTTGGGCATTTATTCAAGACTCCTGACAGGATTCTGAGAGGCTGTAAGAGCTCATAAAGTATAACTTTGACGAAAGTTTCAAGAAACTGTTCCCTCCATCTTCACCTTGAAAGCCAAATTCATCCAAATAAACACCTGAGCACAGAGGTAAATCAGCATCAAACTGCCTGGATAATTTATACAGATTAACACCGCAGGGAGCCACTCACTTCACACATCACTGTAAGATTATCTTACAAACATCTCCCTCCCTGTTCTTCCTAATGCAATGCCTAAGGTAAGGACTGGGTAGAACATACCATCAATGAGCTATAACTCTGACACAATCCTTAATTTCACATTGGATTCCTATGTGACCAAAAAATATTCTTTGCCATACCTCCTCAGTAGCCCAGCCAGTAGCAATCACCTAACCCTTCTCATCCATCATAAAAACAGGAATAAGTTTCTAAGACTTCAAGCAAAAAGTTCTCCTTCTCTCAGCTGTCTTAAAAGTTAGAATCTAGACTGAAGGGATGACTTAGTGGGTCAAGGTATGTGTCACTGATTCTGAGACCTCAATTTGATTCCTCAGGACATACATGGTAAAAGGAGAGAACTGAATCCTGCTAACTGTCCTCTCACCTCCACATGTGTGCTGCTGTGGCATGTGTACACATACACACACACACACACACACACACACAAATATAATGAAAAAGGTTTTAAAGCTTAGTATCTTCAACAACCCTCATATCCTCATCTGAGACTATGTATACATGCATACGAATATTTATTCATATTCATTAAAATTTGCATGTGTACAAAAGTTCTTGAAATGGTATCATTTTTCCAAGCCCTATATCAAATCCCTCTTAGTCACATAACTGCAGCTGGAAAAATTGTTTCCCTACCCATTCTCACTCCTGGTAAATAGATTTTTCCAGTGGCTTCATGCATGAATACACCATAAGCTCTGCTCATCAAATAGCCAAATCTGAAAACCAGAGTGATTAAGACACACAACTACATGGACATACAATCCAAAGTATAAGACCAATGACAGTCACAAAAACATTTAGTTTTACTTTCAGAAGAAATCTTTGCCCCCCCCCCCAAAAAAAAGCAGTGGAGTAGGGAAGCTTACAGAAGGGGGAAGTTAGTCTGACTGAAAAGGGAAACTAAATTTTGAGGATCTTGTTTTGTCCCTTGCATACAGTTCTGCCATAAGCCTGACCTATGCCTGGAATTTGTAGTTATATGAGTCAGTAAAATCATTTGCCCTTTAAGAGGGATTAAGTTATATACAAAGAAGAGTCCTCTTGATGTAATTTTTATTAAACCTTTCCAGCAACATTAAATCATACTTTTCTGTTAAGTCATAGTTCAAATTGTTCAAACAAAGCTAATTTTGGCAATGACTCTCATGAAAATGTGGATAGGATCTATCACCATAAGCACAGATGATTTAGCAGTATTCCTAAGGAAAAGGAAAGGAATCATACTAAAACTATCATTTAGAGAATTGTGTTTTTTTTTCAAGTCTTAAATTCAACCAAAAATGTTTCTGTGAAATTTTTCAAAATAGCATTACAAATTTTGAGTGTCAAGTCAAAAAATATATTTTAATCATAATGAAGCCTGTCAGAATTCCTATGAAAACAAAAATAAACCAGAAGATTAAATGGTAATGGTGTTACTCAAAACACACAAGACCTTCACAGTTGCCATTGTGTTGTTAGTGTAGCAAGTCCTACCTTGGCACGCAGAAGGAAACAAGGGGAGTATGGAAATGCAATCCTCTCTATTCTAAAAAGGAAAATATTCACGTCTAATAATTTCCTGTCAAGCTAAGAGAAAAGGTTCATTCACATTCCCTGTTTTCCCCTTTAGAGCTGGCACAGAATGAGTAGCAAATGACAAAAAAAAGAAAGAAAAAGAGACACTGTTCAGAAGAGCTCGTTTTCATGCACCACAGATTCTGACCTTGGCTCTTGGAGCCAAGGTTGATGCGTCCCATGCCAAATTAAATCTAAGATGTATGCAGCAATGAAAAGAGTAGCATTCCATGAAAATTTCCACTTTTCAGTTAAATTAGCTAAGGTTTGTTAAATATGCAAAAATTACAATGTCAATGTAACTTTGCAAATTAGGGTTTTCTTTTGAAATGTTTAAGTACTGTACTGTAAAGAACGAAATAGCTAAAGACTTTCACAGCTTGTTACCTGTATCTTTTTCTCAAAGAACCTGCAGTAATAAATAAGCCATACACTTCCCACAGATAAAGAATTTTTGCTCATATTCCACTGAGCAATTCACTGAATATATTTGAGCAAATTGTCTTTGCCCAATGACCCTGACTAAGTCTCCTGCTAGTTGGATCAGTGTTACAAACTTTGGCTGCCATATGACTCATAAGCATTATGTTTTGAGCTTGTTTTGAGCCTCTCTACTCAGCCAGTCACTGAGCACAAGATGTTTTGTATTAGAGTAATGTGCATCTTGTTTTTAATTTAAAAATATTTTATTACCATTGCTTTCTTTAAGAAGCAACATGCGGTTCTGGAGAAACGGTTCAGTGGTTAAGAGCACTGACTGTTCTTGCAGAAGATTTGGGTTTGAATCCCAGCAACCACACATTGCAGCTAACAACTATCCATAACTCCAATTCCAGTGAATCCAACAACCTCCTCTGGCTTTTGAGGGCACTGCACAACATAGGTGCACTTACATACATGCAGGCGTAACACTACTATGCATAATACAAAAATAAATAATAAATAAATACTAAAAGAAGTAACGACTACACTGAAAGACTTTGTATAGGCTAGAGAATTTGGAAAGGGAATGAATGGCAAACCCACATTATAGGAAGAGTGACAAATTTCACATTATTGTTGAAGCTTGGTAGTTTTTTTTGTTGTTGTCATCGTTGGTTTTTTTTGGTCTTTTTGAGACAGGGTCTCCTTGTAGCCCCAGCTGTCCTGGAACTCACTATGTAGACCAGGATGGCCTTGAACTCACGGAGATCTGCCTGCCTACATTTTTATCAGTAAAAAGAAAAACTATGGTAGTTTAAAAAAAAAAAAACTATAGTAGACAAATAGAATTTCGAATTTATATTCTAGTATTTAATTACATATTTTTAGTTTGAAAATTATATCAGTTTAGGAGGCTGGAAAGACAGCTTAGTGCTTAAGAGCACTGGCTGTTCTTGCAGAGGATCCAGGTTTGATTCCTGGCACCCACATGGTGGCTAATAACCATCCATAATTCCAGTTCCAGGGGATCTGATGCCCTTTTCTGAACTCCTAGGGCATTGTACAACACAGGTATACTTACATACATATAGGCAGTACACTAATACACAAAAGAAATAAACAAAAATATTTCAGAAAAAAATTTATCAAGTTAGTTATTACAGTACTATTTCTTTCTTTCTTTTTTTAACTTCCAGACTGTGATCTTCATCTCTGGAAGTGCAATTAAGACACAGGTGAAGGTACACTGGGGCTGTAGAAGAATAATAGAAAACTAATGGAAAACCTCTTGGTGCCTGGTAATGGGAGAGGTCCAACATCCAGGCCTGGATACCCAGGACCGTGTGTGGAGTGAGGACCACAGCTGGGCCTCAGGAAAAGCGGGGGATCTGGTCTAGAGAATCAGCCCTCCCAAGACCAGAATCTACAAATAATACATGCCTCCCCTGTCCCCAGAATAAGAGGCAAAGCCTCCAACATGCACAGCCTGGGACCTCAGGGGAGGAGGGAATGTAGTGACTCAGAGAAGACTGAAACTGCTGCCCAACACGAGGAAGTCCTCCATGCTCTTCTCTGCTCCACCATCAGCCTACTTACATATAAAATACAAATAAATAAATTTAAAGGTATTATAATTCTAAAAACTTACAATTTTTCTAAAAATGTGAAAATTGGGGAGGTAGTGAAACCTGCCAGGTTTTTTTCAATATGAAAATAAGCAAATAATATTTTTCAAAAGTGAAGTCATATTCTAAATATGCCTGTTCATTTTTCAATTAGTTATTTATTGCGTGGGGTGGAGGACGTGTGTGCCATGGTGCGTGGTAGAAGTCAGAGAAGAACTTTCAGGATTCAGTTCTCACCTTCCATCTTGCTGAAACAGGATCTCTTTTGTTGTTTTGGCGCTATGTAGGGTACTCCAGATTAGCTGGCCCATGGCTTTCTGGGTGATTCTCCTTCCTCTGCCTCCCAACCTCAAATAGGATTGCTGGGATAATAGATGTGAGCTACCATACCTGACTTGGGTCCTGAGTATCAAATTTAGTCTTGGACAGCAAACAATTATATTCATTCTTTTATATCACATGTATCATGAACAATTCTTTACATCATAAATCATAAAATATGGATCAGTTACAACAGAGTATCTCACTATCGCTTTTATTTTAAAGCATTAAGTTTAATATATCTTAATGACAAACTTATGAAACGTCACAGGAGACAGTCAACATTTTTCAACAATTTATTTTTATTTTATGTGTATGAGTATATTGCCTGCATGTATATAAGTGCACTAATGTCATGTAATGCCCATGAAGGTTAGAAGAGGGCATTGGATTCCCTTGGACCTGTAGCTATGGAAAGTTGTTAACCACCATGTGGGTGCTGGGAATCAAACCTGGGTCCTCTGCAAGAGCAGCCAGTGCTCTTAAACACTGAGCCATCTCTCCATCCCCACAAGACAGTGAACATTAACAATATGTACTTAATGTAGAACAACTCAGAAAAAGAAGTGAGAATTATAAACTCAAAATATCCAAGCAAGTTTTGGAAGTAAAATCAATAGAAAACAATGATGAATTCAATATGGGAATTACATAAAAGGCTAATGTCAACTAGATGGGATCTAATATTATCAAGGAGAGGAGCCTGTGGGCATGCCCATGAGGGATTATCTAGGTTAAGTGAGTTAGGAAGATCTGCTTTAATTGTCCATGGCACCATGCCATGGAACAAGGTCCTGTACTGAACCAAAAAGAGACAGCAAGCCTAGCATTACCATTTATTGCTCTGTGTCTTGACTGAGGATGCAAAGGTGCCTCGAGCTGCGGCTACCAAGACTTGACCACCGCAATGGACTCTATCCTGGGCTATGAGCCAAAAGAAACCCTTCTTTCTTCAAGTTGCTTTTTGGCAGGTATTTTGTCACAGCAACAAAACAGGTAACTAATACAGAAACTGAGGAATTAAAGTCCCATTTACTAAACTGGAAGTGAATGGTAAAAGAAAAAAATATTTAAAAGAGATGATCAAATGTTCATCTGAGAAGATAGCAAATTTGACCTGCTCATGAGGCACCCAAGTGGAAATGCGAAATTGGCAATTAATTTATGCAGAGAAATTTGGTCTTCAGAGTAGAGGCTTAGATTTTAAAGTCTCTTGAAAGTAGATGGTATCTAATATCTCCAGAATCAGTGAAATATTCTAAATGTAAAATATGTAGCAGAACACAAATGTAGATGTTCTAAAAGAGACAAAGTCTACATAAAAATATAAAAAGGAATGACCAGATTAGTAAAAACAAAACCCAGGAAGCAGTAGTGTCCAGGAAACAAAGACATGATAATGCTTCAAAGGTGGGAAATTATCTGTCATGAACAAGAGCTATAAATGATGAAGACTAAAACTGATCCACCCACCACAGCAGAGAAGAATTCACGATGATCTTGATGTGAAAGCTAAGATAAGAAGTGGAAGCAAATGCGGGTGTTATGCCATGTGTTTCATATGTTAACTGTGGGGCTGGAGAGATGGCTCAGCAGTTAAGAGCGCTAGCTGCTTTTGCAGAGGACCTGGTTTCAATTCCCAGCACTGAGATGCAACTTGTTCCTCTGACCTCAGTGGGACATTGCATGCAAAACATTCATACACATAAAATAAAAACAAATAAATTCTACGTTTTGGTTGTTAGCCTTAGCCTTTAATGGCTGCGCTGTCCCTCCACCCCAATAAATTCTATATTAACTATGTAGACAACTTTTAAAAGAATATCAGCAGTAAAGAACACTGGAAAATAAAGATGGGTATGTTCAAATAAAAGTCTGATCAATTACTTGTTTTGGGTTTTAAGGTATGACAGACTCCAGTACTTGCCAAAAGTTAACCGGATGATAAATTTAGAGTACTCAGCAAGGTCTTAGAAGGTGAAGGAAGACTGGATGCACAGCATGCATGTGGGATTTCATCTTCCATAGGAGATGGGACATTACTGTCTCAGAGAGAAAACAGAAGGTGGTCAATGCTAACGTGCACAGTAGATTTGGAGTTACTCTGTACTATGGTTTGGATATGAAATGTACTCCCACAGGCTTAAGTGTTGAAGGATTTGTCTTCAACTATTAGAACTATTGGGGAGGTGGTGGAAACTCTAAAAGCTGGGGCCTTCTTGGAGGAAACAGGTTACTGGGGGTGTGATATCCTGCCTTTGTCTCCATCGTTCTCAGACCTTCTCTCTCTCTCTCTCTCTCTCTCTCTCTCTCTCTCTCTCTCTCTCTCTCTTTTGCTCTCTCACTCCCAGCTGCCGTGAGGTAAGTAGCTTTGCTCTACCATACTTTTTTATTATTGAAGCAGGGTCTCATGCAGCCTAGGCTGACCTCAAACTCTCTGCCCAGCAGAGGATGGCCTTGAGATGACTTTCCTATCTCTGTCTTCCAAATTCAGGGACCACAGGTGTGTGCCACCATGACAGGCTCCACACACTTCTTCCATGAAGTTGTATCATGTCACAAGCCTATAACAAAGGAAAAAGCTGATAGTGGACTGACAATCTTTCCTCCTTTTAAGATGAAGAACTCACAATAGAAAATTGGTGCCATGGAAATGGAGTTACTGTGAATGACAGTGTGGCTCAGCAGCCTTTGGAACTGATGAGAGAAAGGAATGTGAGAGAACTTGGAGAAGGAGACTATGTAATGACTAGAGCAGCTCCATTTGTACAAAGTAGCAACCTTGAACTTTAAAAAGAGAAGCAGCCAGCTCAAGGCCTGAACTTAGTTCCAGTAAGCCAATTCCCCCCAAAAGTTTGTTTTCCTTTTAGAAATAGCTGACCACAGAAAGGAATATTGCCACCCAGGCATTTCAGCTATGTTTCTTGCTTATCCAAGGGGAAATAACCTAAACAATATTCTTTCTTGGTAATGTGCTGAAATAATAATAATCAGAAAGCTCTTTACTGTCAAGGTCTCTCTCTGTACATCTGTTAAGAAAATGATCAACAATTGCTTGTTTTGGCATCTGTAAATTTGCTTACTGCTGCAAAAAACTATACAATATGTATGTAACTGAAATTCTACTCAACTTTGTATTACTTCTTATTACAATATGTAGGTGATTGGAATTCTACTCAGATTTGTATTACGCCTTATAAATATAATGGTTCTGTTTATGAATGGAAAAATATAGAATTGTATATTCAAGGCAAAATGGATAATGTAACTTTTAGTAAGATGGAATTGCAGGAAGAAATATATGAGGCATTATCAGAGGAAATACCTTCTGCTAGTTCTATTGATCGGATAGCTACTTCTTTAGCAAATAAATACTCTTTCAGGTCTTGATCCTTGTGGATGGATTCAAAGTATATTACATAGTTCTGGATTTTCTTTAATAACCTTGATAATTGGTCTTTGCATATTGCTTATAGGAGGTCGATGTGTCTTTTGATGCCTGAACCAAGATGCTCAGAAACGTAGTGCTGAGATTCTCGTCTTCCCTGTTTTCAAAAGGGTAATCTAGATAAAGTTAATAAAGAAAGGGGAATTGTTAAGGCCTGATCAATTCAGTTTGACCTGAAGCTTGGCAGTGGATACCAGATATGTTATATTCTTGTAACTTGTCAAGGCTATTGTGAGGTTGTACTCCCTCCCCTATGGCCGCTAGTCAATGACGGGTAAGATCTGGGAGAAAGTCAACCTAAGACAGGGCGTAGCAGCTTGAAGCTGCGTGCCGATGACGGGTAAGGCTTTGCTCTTAGGTTAGACAGGCACGGTCCTTCCATCCTGGATGTGGCATATTCTGTGGTTATAATAAATAAGAAATGGGGAAATGTTAGGAGCTATTATTATGGGCACAGCCATTGCTGCATTAGGCTGTGGCAGCTTGCCTTGACTTAAGCATTGGAGAAAAAATGCTTCCATCCTGGGAGTTTCCCTGCTCTTTGCTTCTGTGGTCTGAGTTGACAGCTATGCTTCCCTGACTAATTGGCAGTCTTAGAAATATAACCAAAGAGTTCTGTTTCAATTTATGGGCACTGGAGTCTCTCAGCACCCTTAGCTTGGTTTCTATATAGAAAATGAATTATAGTAGTTGCTAACAGTAATCACAAATAGTACACCTTATATCTAAGATATTATAAATATTATGTAGCTGAATCTTAGATACTGTAAATGTTGTGTGAGTTTCGGTTGGTGAAGTAATGTATTCTTGGTGGTAACATAATGTATCCTTGGTTATTCCTTGGTTACTTTCTGTTTAGTGATGTATCCTTAGTTATGCCTTGGTTACTCCAGATCTGATTCCTATATAAGCTTGCTTTAGTTCACAATAAACATGCACTGGCACATAGACCTCTGCATTCCCTGCATCCTGATTTGTATCCATTGGGGTCCCCAAACCCTTCAGGCTTGGACTGTGGTCACTGCACCGTGACACTCATACATATAAAATAAAAATAATAAAATATTTTTTTAATTTATAAAAGAGTATATATAACCATGGGAAGGGAAATGAGTAAGTGAAACATATTATAACCAGGCTTGGTGATGCACACCTTTAATCCCAGCACTCAGGAGGCAGAAGCAAGCAGAATCTGTGAGATTAAGGTCAGCTTGGTTTAAATTGCAAGTTCTAGGCCAGCTAGGGTTATGGAGAGATTCTGTTTCAAAAACAAAACGATGATGATGATGATGATGATGATAATAATAATAATAATAAAGTATTATGGAAGTGCTATAAGGAAAACTGTTATTTTTTAAAAACAAATTTTTAAAAAGTGTGTATAACCAAAAAAATATAAACATTTCTCTCACAGTCCCCAGCACTGAATGTTACTACTTTTAATTGCTGTTTGTTTGATAGCAAATATGGAAGAATTATTAGAAAGTTATTAAGATATAAAATTTTGATCATTTTCGGTGATCTATCATTTTTATTCTCCCTTTAGTAACACTAATTGGATTCAGTAGGTTGTATGTACAGTCTATATATGAAACAATAATAATTACAGAAGAGTTCAATCCAAGAGTGAGAGTTTTCTTTACTTTTAATAATTTTTTTATTGGTTCAAACATATAGGGCTAGCATTCCCAAAGCTCTGGGAGTGTTTTCTTAAGTGTAAGATATCCAAACTTATCATGTAAGGGGATATTCCTTGATAAGGCTTAACTTCCTCTTCAAAAATAAATGAGTGTATTCATATTTTTTTGGTTCTGCAACACCTTTATTGCTTTGTGTTCCTTGTCTGAATGGTGATTCAGAGGTGGCTAGTCTTTCCATGTGGCCCCTTTTTGAATTTTCTGGGAACGCGCTGGTTTTATGATATATGCAAGGTTTACATGGCAATAAAGTCTTCAAAATAATGAACTATTCAAAAAGATTCATGTGGAAATTCTAAAGTCATTCTTAATCTAAATTCAACTTCTGTACAGGATCATTTGTGCCGTATTTTATTTAAATAAGTGACTAATTAATATCCACTCACTTCTCATAGAAGATGCCTAGACATTACCTCTTAAAAAGAAATGTATTCATGAATTTTGAATGTTTTTGAAAATGCCATTTGGCTCAGCAACCAATTATAAACTGAAAGATAAACAGACCAAGAAACAATCCAGCTTTTAAAATAGAAAGGATTTTCCATCCCCTGTTCCACTGTGTTCCAGGAGCTTTAGGTGTAGAGGTTTCACTGTAGATATGTCACGTAGGGCTGGGCATCTCTCAGACGTATATTCTCTGTGTGTGGCTGGTAATGGAACTCTGCAGTAGCCTCCATCTGTTGCAAAAAGAAGTGGGTTGGTCCACGAATATAGGGAAACAGAGGCTTTCAAGCCACTGGAAGCATGCTCATGTGAACTTGTGACAATGGTGACATCAAGCACAAGACCCATGCCAACTCAATCAGACAAGAGTCCAGTGTGGTGTGAGGGAAATGGACAGCTGGTGGGCCCTAGCCTGAGAACTGTTGGGGATGGATTGCTGCTGGGAGACTGGGAGTAGCACTTCTGTAAGATCTCTAGATAAGCTGAATAGATTCCAGTGGATGAAGGTGCACCAAAGGACATTCGAGTAAAATGCTTGCCGGAATGGGACCCAGTATAGGGCCATGCATTGGGAAGGGGTTTTCAGTTTGATTAAAGAACTGTTGTACGAAATGTACAAAAGCTCAGTAAAAAATATTTTAAAAAATAATTAGTAAGGAATTTTAAAGAACCTACATTGCTTTTATTTATTATCCTGTGGAAGTTTATTTAAATATTTAGAATTTTATCATTAAAATATGTTTTAAGGAAATAATAGGGAAAAAAGGAATTCATGAATTGAATGGGAGGAGTTTGGGGATAATGGGAGGAGTTGGGGGAGAGGGAGAAGTTGAGGGAAGAGAGAGCGGTGGAAATTGTATAAATTATAGTACTATGGATGAAATTCTCCAAAATATTAAAAACATTAAAACATTAAAATGAAAATGAAAATTTTTAAAGAAAAAATGAATATTTAATACAAATATTTAAATGTATCAACATTTCTAAACCATGTTTTGTCTTCTAATAATTCCTCTAAAACCATTTAAATTTTTCAGTTTTTAAGTTTTTTTATGAGAGCAAGAATGGATGCTTGGTGAATCATGTCTGGCACAAAAGGTCCATATATACCGTGAGGAAGTTAATATTAATGTGGATATAAAAATGATTTCTACTATTCCAAGATTTCACTCTAACCCTTAGAAACATGCTGAAGAGAAAAAGGGAAAGCAAGCTGCCCTTCAGTTATTCATAATACAGCTGGAACGACAACTGTCTTAGCAAAAATTTATAAAGGCATTTGCCAAGGCAACACTGATGTGAACATAGATTATTAAAACAGAGCCTGAACAATCTTCAAAAACGCTAAAGAAAAAAAAGAAAAGTATATATGGAGCACCTGTGTCATCTTGCTCAACGTCAAGCTCCTCTCCCCTAACCCCTAACCGTGCCCTGCCATATTTCCTATTTCTAATATGTTCATCCAATTGCCAAAGCCAAGACCTGAGCTGAGCAGTTGCCCTGATGTACCCACATCACATCCAGCTTGGCTAATCTGAGGTAAATTCAGACTCACAGCAAGCTTAATTTCAGTTAGTCATACTGAACTCCCCATTCCATTAGGAAAGAATAGGACAAACAATTCACTTTCAGACAGATTTTTTCCCTTATCTTGATGTAAGAAAATGGCCTGCTAAAAGCCTTCCAGGGTGGGGAAAAGATGTAGAAAAATAAAAATTGTTACATTTTCACCAAAGTGGCAAAATCCAGAACATCCTACTTTAAATACTCCCATCTCCTCAGATAATGTATGTACACACTTGTGATAGTATTCAATGAGTGATTTTATTTAATATTTATTCCCATATCCAGTGGTTCTATCATATAATTACACCAATTCTATAAACAAAATACTTTTAAATTTCTCTCATAGAATTCAAATAATGCATTCAATTAAATTTATTTTTAACCTGCTGCTAACGATTGCAGTAATAAGGGGG
>NW_008345699.1:121125-131984 GCF_000622305.1 Nannospalax galili | reverse complement strand
CAAGCATTCTAGCATCGCTTCAGACAGAAAATAGAAAGCCTAACCAAGAAAAAGAAGAGCTAAGCCATTGAGTTCAGATGTAGTTATTGGCTGAGACTTTCGGTTCAGGTATTGATCCTTAACAATGCCTAAAGAAAGCATTGCAATTTGGGATTTGTTTGTTTCTACCTATTTGTCTACACCAGCACTATCAACAGTTAATGAAACTAGTAGTTGGGAAAAACTAAAGATATAACATGGAAATGGGCCTGGTGTGGTAGTACATACCTATAACCCCAGCATTCCAAGAGCCAGAAGCAGAGGCAGGAGGATACTGTAAGTTCAAGGCCAGTCTGTTGTGCATTATGAGTTATAAGAAAGTAAATAGCTACACAGCAAGACCTTGTCTCAAAACACGAATGAAAGGAGTTAGGGGGGCAAAAAGTGCCTTTGGGTAGATGGCAGGTAATTGATATAAATGCACACTAGGTTGCCAATGCCCGGCAGCATGGTTCTGGCTATGGTTCACTCACCATTGTTGCGCTCCCACTCTGTGTCAAGTGGTAAAGCACATGGTTCCATTCTGGTGCTCACCTCCTTTTCCCTGGTCACTGTGCTTGAATCCAAACCTCAGTCACATCTGAATCCACACATCAGTACTGCCCAAATATGTCAAATGAGAAGGGAAATCTCTGAAAGTTCTCTCCTTCAAGTAGAGAGGTACTTTGGAAAGAGATATTAGAAAGAGTGCAGATTTGGGACAAAAACAGACTGATGTTAAATCTTAAATTTGATTATCATAATGGTGTGACCTAAACTTCTTCAGATACAAAATGAAAAGTAAAATTGTGCTCACCACATGGAATTCTTTTTTTCAATCATTTATTTTATTTTTATTTTTATTTTGTATGTATGAGGGCTATGGCTGCATGTGTGTAAGTGCACCTGTGTGTGCACTGCCTGTGGAGGACAGAAGAGGGAATAGGATCCCATGGAACTGCAGTTACTGACAGTTGTTAGCCGCCATATGGGTACTGGGATTCAAACCCGGGTTTTCGGTAAGAACAACCAGTGTTCTTAACTACTGAGCCATCTCTTCAGCTCCACACATGGAATTCTTATAGATTACATGTGATTTTATACATATATGTATATATACATATATATGATATAGTATGCATTTTATAAATAGGTCATTTTAAAATATAAACCTCCTCCAGGTCCTGGGGTTTTACTACTAGTTCTCATCTAGTATCATCATGCTGACTCACCCACTGCTAAGAAGTGTGTTCCATGTTTATTGTAAAATGTCTGTATATAATGTGGAGTTCTCATTATGTATTAATTATTGGTTGGTTTGGTCTTTGAGACAAGGTTTCCCTAACTAATCAGCCTGGCTTCACACTTATCCTGCATCAGCCTCCTGAGTGCTGAGATTCCAGGTGTGCACCACCACTCCCAGAAATCTTCAGTTTTTAAGCGAAGAAAATTAAAGCACTTAAAGCTCAGTTACTAACTTTTCCAGCACTCCAAAAAATGTTGAGTATATGTTTTATGTATTATTTGAATCTTACCAGCATTTCTAATTTTTCTCCCCTTCCTCAACCCAATTCACCAAAAAGAAACTACCCTCAAAAAAAAGAAAATACTCACATCTGGAACTGAGTTTAGATTCACCCAACTAGCTCACCTGCAAGATAACTTTCTAACTACCACATAAAGCATACATAATAGGCAAAATGAAACATTCTCTTAGAGAGACTCAACCTCTCATGGGATACCACACAGTATTTGCTGTTTGTACATACATCTATTCTTGAACATTTCTTTATTCTCCCATAGGGAGTCTATCAAAAATGTTCAAATGTTCCACAAAAAAAACACACTATTCTCTAGATATACACATGTAGAAGCATTAATTTGAGGAAAAGTTATAAAATTTTAAAAGAGGCACAGAGTTTTTCATATACAAAGTTTAGTAAATTTAAAAATATTCTCAACACAATATTATAGGTGAATGCAAAATACACATTAGAATGAATGCCTTTGGGGAGAAAGAACTGGAAACATGAATCAGAAATAGAAAGAAAAAATAAAGGAGTAGATTGCACAGGTGAATTGTGATAAATATTAAATGCGGCTGTCTTAACTGCCAGTATTAAAAAAAAAAAGATAATTCAAGGAAATGTATTAGTCACGTTTAACTAAACTCTGCTGTAATACACTCCAAAGATGAAAATATTACCCTTATATTTTTTATCTTTTATGTGTATGAGTGTAATGCCTACATGTATTTAAGTACACCCATGTTGTACAGAGGTCAGAAGAAGGCATCAAATTCCCTGGAACTGGAGTTACCAATGGTTGTTGGCCACCATGTGGATGCTGAGAATCAAACCCAAGTCCTCTGCAAGAGCAATCAGTGCTCTTAACAATTAAACCACCTCTGTAGCCTGTACCCTTATTTTATAACAAAGCTAAATTGTAGAATGCAACTTAACTCTGAAAGCTTTTGAGAGCCTTTAAACAAAACCACAGAATTAGATAGACTTACCCAGTCATCAACGGCAGTGGATTATCCAGACTTTCCCACAAGGGAAGTCATGACTACAAAACAATGCAGAGACATATGCAAGAATGTGTGTCTCTCCTCTGTGAATAGCAAGCTACAAAAGAGAAGAAGGAGAGAAGTTATATTAAATATCAGTCTTCATATGCTCAACCTGCCCTTGCAAATTAGCCAGTCAGGTTAAGCCATTCCTCTCCTTTATGAAGGAGGAGCAAGCAGACAGGGTGCTCACCTACTGGGTCTCTGTGTACATAGAAGCCTCAGGGCTAAAGTAGTTTCCCATAATTCTCTCAACTCTAACCAAATCACGATGAAAACTTGAATAAACCTTTGGTCATATTTCCTCAGCCAGCTTTTTAAAAAACAATCAGACTATCCCTCACGTTATGACTTTTAACATAACTAAGTCTATTCCAACAATTTCTTTCACTTCTAAATAAACTTTTGTACCCTACAAATCTTCAGCATCAATTTTTTGCCTTCTTTACTAACATGTAAAAGTCAGACTATTGTTATTAGCCTTTTAATATATTGCTAAGTCACTTCATTATCCCTATAAAACAAAATAAAAAATAATTACGCTATTGTCTGGAGACTAGTAGTCATACCTAATGGTTTTTCCATCTATCCCAGATATAAACCTTTTATAAGAAATGTTGACCAGCATTCTAACTTCATATGCACTTTTAAAACTATATTGTTTCTCTTCAGTGATCATTTCAAAAAGGAAGTGGAAGGTATTCTGATAAGGAAGGCTGTATAAAGAAGAGACAAAGGAAATGTTTTCCTTGGATGTGTTTTGGACCAGAAAACAAGATTAGAATACAAATAACACATTTCAGACAGTATATACCACATACTTTACCACTACATAATTTAGATTCCTTATGCCCATAAACATCTTTTGAATTTGTATATATTCTACCATGTATCTCAAACCATTTTTTCTATTAGTTATTGCTCTCTCTTTTTAGAAAAAACTAAAAGAAATCTGCATTATTGTCAGGTATTTCTGATGTTTAAAAAAACCAATGAATCTATTGTATGGTTGATGTGTTCTGAATGCAAATTTTATATTTAAAAGAAAGAATTCTGTTCCTTTACATTTATTTGGTGGGCATCACCATGGTAACTGAGTACTTTCAGAAGCCTAATTTTTGACACACACAAAAAACAAATGCAAAGAAAGATCTTACATTTTCCTTGCTTTTCAAATTGAAAGGGAAAAATGGGGACTGTCTTCTTTGGGAAGAAAAAAAAGATCAAAGAAACAATATGGACAGAAGCAGCTATTTTGTTATACATAAAGATTCTGGCCCCTCAAACCTGTGCTAAAGGAAATCAATGGAATGGAGGGACTGTCTTGTCCCAAAGAAGAATTGAGCATCAGTACACCCAGTCCTAGGAAGAATCACACCTAGTCCTCTCATTTTGTAGATGAGAGCTCTGAAGCAATCTACAGGACCACACAGGTAGTATGTGCAGAACCCAGCCAACCTAAGGCCATTGCCTGCTAGACATCTGCCCCCGTCCCAGTCACACTTCAGATCTCCCATCCCTACCACTTGTCAACATTAAAACATTACCTGTACTGAGAAGTCTTTGACTTTGACCAGAGCTCATTTAATTTCTGCAAATGCTGGTTTAAAATATATATTTATGGTAACAATCAAGTAATAGAGTCTAGTATAAAACATACATGCTTTGGATGTGGTCTTTCCTATTTGTGGGAAAATGTCATGAACCATGAAGTTGTGAGATTTTTTTTTCACCCTGGTTGGAAGATAACCAATTAGTATATCAGTTTCATGAATATGAGTAGAAGACCTAAAACTTCTGCATTTGAAACAAAAGGCAGTTTATTCCTCAGAGAAATATCAGCATTTGCACTGTGCACCTAAACTTACCTTCCAAGGGTGAAATAAGGCCAGTGAGCATTCAATGAGCTGTTACAGAAGAATTCTAAGCTTAGGAAATAAACTCTTCTGCAAAGGGCAGTGAGCATAACCCTAATTTTTGCCCAAGAGGAAGACTTTATTTTTACTAGGATGACCAATAAAAAAAACACTTTCATTTATTCTAGAAGGCAATATTATCTCCATCTTGTGAGGCAGTTTGCTATATAAATATACTTGAGTAAATATTCCAGAGAAGTCAGCATGTGCCTTGCTTATAAAATATGAAAAGCATTTAGAAAATTGTCTTTAAACAATAACTACACTGCTTAGCCTCTGGAAAATTTTCCTATTAACATAATACCCCATCAGCCATAATAATCAATCTGAACAAGAGGCTAAATCCTGTCTGCCACTTAGTTTTGCTGATAAGGTTTCATTGGCGCATATGTATTGTCTGTGGCTAACTTGATATTTCAGTGATGGTGCTCACTGCAGTTGGACTGTCAGCCCATTGTTATGGGGCCTTTGTGTATCACTACTAGACAGCAAGTAGAATGAAAAGCTGGATATATGACACAGATTAGGTGCAGTACTCACAGAGCTATGACTACAGTCACCTTCAGTCCTGAAAGGCAAAACTATTTACTGTTAAGACTATTGTAGGAAAACTTGGCCAACTATCGCCTCCCCAAAAAAATTTGGATATACCTTAGAAAAAAGTTTGGCCTTGTCATATTTATTTATCTTTTTATTACAGTGAGGGGGGTGATGTGGTAACCCCAGGATGCAATAGCAAATTGCAGTCCTGTCTTGGTCTTCAGAGAGAAAAAGAAAGGTAATTTGATATCCATAACAACTCTGGCTAGTGAATGGAGGGAGCCTGAATATCATCCTGAGTCAAGGTATCACTGATCACTTGATCCCATCATATACAAGTTGAAGTAGGAGAGAAAGACACAGATATAAGAATATCTGAAAAGGGAGAGAAACCCCTCACTCCTGAGATAGGTCACCATGTCTTTGTAGGATAGTATGTTAATGCCTAGCTTTCTACAAGGCATACAGTCCTGGATACACATGGTGCCCTGGAAAGAAAGTGTTTTTTATATTTCAGAGGGGCTCCAAGAAATACCTATTTTAGTCAGAAGACAAACATTGATAGCTTTCTTCAGCATGGACTCACAGACAGCAAGTAGTCTTAAAGTACCGAGTTACATTAAAATAACTGAGTTTGGCCATTGTTTTTTGGAGGAACTGCTTTAAGTCCAATCTTTCTTTTTGTCTACACAGGAAGGTAGTATGCACTTACTTTTTCTGGGGCTAGACACCTTACTAACCACCTCACTAAAGTGTATGGGCCAGAAGAAGGTGAGAGCAGTAGAGCTGGAAATATTTTTAAGCCAATTTCTGCAGAGACCATTGCAATGTTCAACAGTTCCTACAGGTGGCAGATGGCACAAAAGCGCCATCAAATACCTTAACAATCAGTCTATTATGGAGTGGGTTTGTGATGAAAGGCACATCACTGTCAGAGCAGTTAGCAAATGTCATTCTTACAAAAAGTAAAAGACATCTAGAGAATTGTAAATGGCCCCAAACATATACACAGTAACCTTTAAGGGCCACAATGATATGGACCTCACCAGCTAATCAAGAAGGAGTATGAATTTCATAACCTAAAAAAAATTCCCACAGCAGGGAATAGCATTATCCCTGCCTCAAGGTTTAGTCAGCCTGCCAGAGGTTGTTGGGGCTCCAACCACATGTGATATATCTGTCCTCACTCACTGCAAAACAAAGGTGAATTTTTGGCAGGTATTACAAGTCTTTTATGAAAAGTAGTCTCTGCATCAGCCTCAGAGGGTTCTTTTTAACTTATACCCATCTACAGAGGTGAATGTATTTTGTGTCCATAGAAATGATGGATCCAAGATTAAATGATATCTTGACAGAACTAGCTTTATCAGTAGCCTAATTCTAATTGTTCTTATTAGACAATGAGCCTTCATCATGGATACCTACACAAGTGCCCCCAAACGATTTGATCCACAGCTACAGTTCACTTCCATGGTTACACAAGCTCAAAGACACATACATTTAATTTACTGGTTATAATTTTCTTTGTGACAGATCAACAGCTAGAATACTGATTACAACATATAGAAACAAGTATAATAGAACAAGTTTTGTCAAGAGGAGTATTGACCAGAGGTACAAGATCAGCCTTGTTCTGCCAGCTGTATAGAGTAATAATGTCCATTTTCACTTTTTCATGGCTGGTGCTAAAGATAAACAGAGCAGCCCAGTTTCTGTTTCATTGGACTAATCACTGAACTAGCCCCTAAGGGTGATAGTAAAAAGGTACATGACATGGATTGAATGATAAGCCAGAAACCCCATGTTCAAGAAACCCAAATCATTTATAATGAGCAGTGATCATACTATCCTTTCCCCCATAGTGAGACATTGTCTTTATCATATTTATCATACTAGATAGCAAATAAGCCTGACTTTTGTTTCAGAGGGAGACATCATATCCATCTTCCAAGGTTACTCACAAGATACTATTGAAAGGCTAGCCTAGAACAAGGTTAACCAGAGTCTTTGCTCACAAATGTGCAGAAATGTTAAAACTCATGAAATGATTTCCAATCACATAAGCAATTAGTGAAATTATTTTGAAATATAAATATCTGTTTGAGCTTATTATATTAGTATAATACATTAAATTTTACCATATTTATTGAAGTTGACAATAAATAAACCACATATATTAGTGCGCAGATTTTGCTCACTTTTCAATTTTTTTATTTTATTATTACGTGTATGTGTATGCTTATGATATGGTGGCACACCTGTCACAGTGTGCATGTGGATGTCATAAGATGACTTTGTGGGGTTGGTTCTCTCCTTCTGTTATGGCCTGGGACAGCAAGAAGACTCCAACCATACTCAAAGTGGAAGAAGTTTATCCTTTATTATGCATAGGCCTCAGACTAGGCTAAACTGATCCAGAGAAACTGAGGCATGGACCAGAAATATATACAGGTTTCTATAGGATTTTTCATGCCATCCATTGGCAGTATGCATTTGGTGGGTTTGAGACTTCCAGCACAGGCATATACACGGCCATTAGGCTATTATAGGACATTTAAACAGTCAATGTTTTTATAAAAGCAGATATTTGGGGAAAGTTTGTTATATTTCCCAGTACCATGATATACTGTTGATACCAGTACAATATTAGGTATTTCAACAAATAAGACAATTTCAGCAGGTGTTTCCTCAGGACCACTGCAGGAGGCATCATTTTTCAAGGTGCTCACAGACTGTGGTTTTGGTGGATTTGTCTGTCTTGCTCTGTGATGGTTTAAACCTCAAAGTGGAAAGCTCTTCCTTCCTGCTGCTTTTAAACACACATCTAAAGATGAGGCTTATGAGGCTAAAACTTTGAATACACTATTACAAAGTTCTAACTGTTATTCCTACATATATCAACAAGCACACTTATTATTAGGCATATTATCGGGAGTCCACTGGGCTTTTGTCAAATACATTTGTTAGTACTTATTAATCTACCGAACAGAACAAAGTTACATGGAGGTCAGAGCTCATTAGTTCCACTTTGTTAGTTTTTCCTCACCACTTCCACCTTTACTGGGGTTCTATGGATTGAACTCAGATTTTCAAGTTTGTTTCGTAGGACATCAAATGTCCTTACCCACTAAGCTGTCACACTGGTCCATTCTGCTCATTATTAACATGTGAATATACCATGAAGTCAAGAGCATGAAAAGCTAACAACCATGACCATCTTCTTCAAAAGTTTCTTTGTGCCCTTTTTGTAGTTAGTTCTTCTTTTTTGTTAAAAATTAGATTATTTTTACCCAAAATAGATGAAATTATTTGAATTTCCAATTTCTCCTTTGAGATAGAAATTATGTTTTTACTAGCGATGGCATGAAAAGTGATTCTTGGTGGGTATAAGTACATGCTTTGGGGCATAGTCTGACTAATGGTTGTACTAAAAGAAACTAAGAAAATTTTCCATCATTATTCTCAGTGTCATACAGATATATGTAAAATAGCTATTGTTTAGTTTTAGTCAATGAAGAGTCTCATTGTGAGATTTTTTTTCCCGTTAAACATGATCTTCTTGCAATATTCGGGTAATTGCTGAAATATAATGCCTTTATTGTCTTTCAAGAAGTTTTCTGCCTTTTTTTTTTCCTTATAGTTAGTTGCCTAGAAAGAGAAGCCGCACCATTATATTCTTCTGGAGGCAAATGAGGATAATTTAAATATTCTTTTTACCTTTTACAGAAATATATCCATTTCTTGTTTTGGTGTTTTCCAAAGTAAAATTTTTTTAAATGTTTGTACATATTTATTAAATAAAACTTTAAAAATTGAGAATGGATATATATATGTATATAATATGTAAAAGCAGAAGGGACACTATTTTTGAGGAGGAGGTGTCCAAAGTATGGCAGGAGAGAGAATGGAAGGGTGAATGTGGTTAGAGTCCAGGATATGAAGCACGAAACAATGAACTTATTGTTTTCTACACCGAATATATGTTAATAAGAAAACAGAGTTATGATTTTTAGAATATGGGTATTAGGATGTGGTGTTTCTAAGCTATGTTACAGTGATGCCCTATAAAGAAACAGCCTGCTTCTTAGTTTTCACAAGGCCAAGAGCACATCTGACTATAGAGCACCTGTTCCTTCAGATGTCTCTTGGTGCTGTGCTCCCAAGCCAGACTTCACTCATTCTTTTATTGAAACACTACCTCCCAGCATCAAATGGGAAGTAGAAGTCAGACCCAGTTTCACTTTATGAGAGAATCTTGTCCAGATTTGACCCCTTGGCCTAGAATATCACATATTGACAAACATGTCTCTCATTGGTTTCAGTGAGAAAAGCATACTGATTTCAGCACTTTGATATGTAAAGCAGCATGAGCACATTCAAACTCTACCTTATTCTATCTTGAGCAGAGGGAAGGAGAAGTCCTGAGGGATTAAGGTCACATGCCCAAGTGACAGGAGGAGCACATGGCTCAGTGATTTTGTTTATGTTATAAATGGTGCCTTCTTGGTTACAAGGTTAAGTAAAAGTCTTTAGTCTGAATTATGTACATATTGTAAATATCATTCCTACATTAGGACATTTCTAATTGTGCAAATTTACATTGCATAGTATTTAAAATTTATAATCACACTACATTATTTTGCAGAGCCCCACCACAGGGCATCCACCAGAGGACTTTTCTAGTAAATGTCTAGATAATAAAGTATTTTTTGCTTGATTCATAGATGAGCTATAATGAATGAATTGTGGTTATGATTGAGAATAGACCAAAATGGGAGGTGTGAGGATTTGGCCTAAGCTCACAGTTTATAGGTACTAGATCTAGAAACTAAAGTAATATATGAAATAACCTTCAAAGATGTCAGCTTTAGATGGTTTTCAGACATTTGCCTGTCTCTGCTGGGCTCCTTGCTTTATAGGTACTAGATCTAGAAACTAAAGTAATATATGAAATAACCTTCAAAGATGTCAGCTTTAGATGGTTTTCAGACATTTGCCTGTCTCTGCTGGGCTCCTTGCTAACTCCCTGTTTATGCTCCTACATGCATGAGGGATCCCAACAATGTTCTTTTTTTTTTAATGTGTCAAAGATGAGTTTAACTTTTAATGTAAATATGATTTCATATTACAAAAATAGTTTAATGTTTCATTTTACATGTAATTCTCCACATTAATTGATAAAACCAAAGCAAAAATAACATCACAGTGCAGTAATAAAAAGCATTCGACAAAATTCAATATTCCTTAATAATAGTGATGATAACGATAGGCTTTTGTATCTGGAAAGGGACTTCTTATTCTTTTGTTTTGTTTTGCTTTGTTTATTAGAAGAAGCATTTCATTACAACAGCATTAACCTATTCAATAACATTTTTCTGAGCTAGGGTACACCTCTTTCAAAATTGGCTGTACATTTTTAGGTTTACTGAATTATTACACTTATATAATCTTTTACTCATTATAAACTCTATAAGACATAAAATTAAATGAGGTTGCAATGTTTAAAAAAGATCTCCACTTCTTTGTGAAAACACACAGTTTCATACAGAATAATTCATTCCAAGGCAATTGACATTGAGACGTTTTCACCTGCATTTCTAATCTCTATATATATCACTATTACTGGTCACAGTCACTTACTTTCTGAGTTCCTTTGCGTCTGAGCATGGATATAAAGTCGTCAGGCAGATTTCAATGGTGATGTTTTTCACATTTACTAATTATTAGGGAGCAAATTTTTATGCTTTGAAGAATTATTATTTTTTAACGTTAAAAATTTTAATAGCCACATGATTAGAAGAAGCATTTCATTATAG
>NW_008345699.1:119831-121100 GCF_000622305.1 Nannospalax galili | reverse complement strand
TAAGGTCATTTGAGGATCTGTTCCTCAGGTGTCACATGGGCTTGGGAGAGTTCCTGGCTCCTTTCTTTTACCACTTCCATCTACGTGAAGATAAGTCAAAGGTCCTGCTCAACCATTATAAACCATATCTAGAGATATTTTTCTTGGTCTGTTATGTATAATTAGTCCGTAGATTGTAGGAATAATATGGTTCCCTCTGGTTTTCATGACTAGCTAGGCATTGTTTCTCTCTTGTATCGTCTCCCCCCTCTATCATGGTTTTCCCACTTAAGGTGCCCCCACTTGCCCGCCTTTCTTCCTTACTAATACCCTTGCTCCTATGATCCTACCTCTGTTGAGCTTCTTCTTTCTCCTTACCCCCTAGGTTCCTCATATACCCTTCCCTCCCCGCTCCCTTAGACTAACCCAATTTTTATCCGTATCTCCCTTATTAAGGACTGTTACCTACTATTCTTCTCCTTCAGGTTATTTCTTTTCCTTTACCTCAGTGTTTCCTTAGCCTTCTCCTGGTTCTTGGAGTTATGTCTGTTTGCGTACTTATTTATCAGAGTCTGATCCTAGGATCCACATACGAGGGAGAACATACGTCGATATTTTTTCTGAGATGTGTTACTTCACTTAGTATAACAGTTTCTAGTTCCATCCATTTACCTGCAAATTTCATGATTTCATCTTTCTTTACTGCTGAGTAAAACTCCATCGTATATATGAACCACATTTTCATTATCCACTCATCAATTGAGGGACACCTAGGTTGCTTCCATCTCTTAGCTATTGTGAAAAGAGCAGCAACAAACATGGATGTACAAGTGTCTCTGCAATAGGACGAGTTCTTTGGGTATATGCCAAGGAGTGGTATAACTGGGTCAAATGGTAGGTTCATTTGTAGTTTTTTAAGAGTCCTCCACACTGCTTTCCATAGGGGCTGAACCAGTTTGCAGCCCCGCCAGCAGTGGATGAATGTTCCCCTTTCCCCACATCCTCTCCAACATTTGGTATCATTTGTCTTCTTGATCTTAGCCAGTCTGACTGGGTAAGGTGAAATCTTAAAGTGGTTTTAATTTGCAATTCCCTGATTATTAGTGATGTTGAACATCTTTTAAGATGTTTCATAGCCATATTTACTTATTCTTTTGAGAACTCTCTGTTCAACTCCTTAGCCTATCTTTTAATTGGGTTACTTCCTTTCTCGATTCTCTGTTTTTTGAGTTTGTTATATATTCTGGATATTAAAACTTTGTTTGATGTGTCGCTGGTAAAGATCAAGAA
>NW_008345699.1:103357-115053 GCF_000622305.1 Nannospalax galili | reverse complement strand
AGCCCCAGAAAGAGGCTGTCAGCCCCAGAAAGAGGCTGGCGGGTGTTGCAGGATCAGGAAGCAGAGAGAGGTGGGGGCGGGGCCGGGTCTAGAGGCAGTGCTCCTGGGGCCCAAGGAAGGCACCAAGCCAGTTGGGGGTGAACAGGGTCAGGAATCAGCAGTGGCTTCCCAGGTGTCTGGGGCCCCAAGATTAGGAATGGCACAGGGCCCAAGCTTGGAGTAGAGAACAGCGGGGGAGATGGAAGGGTTAACGCGGCTTGGGGAGTCAAGACACGGAGGGCTGAACGGTAGACTTACCCCAAGAGAGGCCTGAGGGCAGGAGAGCAGGCCAGGTGAGCGGGACAGGAGAACTAGCCAGTGGTGCAGGTCCAGGAAGCAGGGAGAGGTGAGGGCGGGTCCAGGTCCTGCGGAAGCAGTGCTCCTGGAGCCCAAGGAAGGCACCAAGCTGGCCTGGGTGAAAAGGATCAGGTAGCAGCACCAGTTCCCCAGGTGTCTGGGGACCCAAGACCAGGAATGGCGCAGGGCCCACACCAGGAGCAGAGAACAGCGGGGGAGATGGAAGGGCGAATGAGGCCGGGGGCCGAAAGTAAAAATTTTATCTTCAGTCTTTGGAATATGAAAACAAGTAGAAAAAATGTTGATTACATTTCACATTAATATGGTATTAAATTACGCTAAAGAAAATGATATTCTTATGCATATGGTTTGTCATATTACAAACCATGTATCACTTAACTTAGTTATGCACTAGTAGACCATACTTTATACTATGCATCTAGAAGTTCTTACAATACAAATGCCTAAAAATTATCTAAACTGGAATTTTCCTTGCAATGAGTCTTGGAATTAATTCAGTAGAAAAGCTTCAATACAATATATAAGCATCTTAAGACTGATGATCCAATGACTATCATAATAGTTAGTATACAATGAATTTGCAACATCTCACATCTGCTTTTAACATGTAAACTACACAACAAACGCTATTTTGCACACAGTTATCACGTGGTTAATATTTCATTTTGTTTTGGGGGGGCATAGTTGTCTTTTAAAATGAGGTGTTTTAAAATATACTATCCTCTTTCATTATAGTAATCCTAAAATCCAGAGAGAGATCTATCCTTTGACTTTGGACTTCACTCATTCCACCAGGAAATAAACCAAAAAAATATATTATAAATGAAATATTTAAATAGTTTCACACAGTGGTCCTAGAGATGTTTAGAAACACATGAACAAAATGATTCCTTGCTATCTTAAACAATGAAAATTTGATAGGAGAAACCAATAGGTTTTATGAAATTAAATTTACAACATATTAGGTAAGTACTATTCTCATAAAAATATTTTGTTAGTCAAAGAAATCATTTAATGAAATTTCTATGTTTAAAAACTTGTAGGGAAATAGGTATGGAAGAAAATAGTAAGGTCAGGAGTGGCCAAAATCTACTCACATGTCACTCTCGGGGGGAGGTGAGTCTCTTTCTTGTATTCTTTGACTTGTCTTCTCTTCCTCTGCTTTATCTTAATAAAAACCATAATATGTTAATTAGGTAATGTGAAAATTTTTTCAACCTCTTGGTACAATTTGAGCACTATTCACTCTAGACCACCGCTCTGCTTCTTCTATCTGTCCACAGATCTCACTTTCTGTCATCTCTAATATCATAATTCTTCTGCTTATGAATTATTGCCAGCAGATACCATGAAATTTGAGCTTTCTTCCCCAGAAAAATCATTCTCATCCTTTTAAATTACATGTCCCACAAAATTTAAGTGCCAAAGTTTTATCCTTAAACTAGAACCCAGCACAAAACATTGAGCCAGCAAATGCTTACAGATCTCACTTTCTGTCATCTCTAATATCATAATTCTTCTGCTTATGAATTATTGCCAGCAGATACCATGAAATTTGAGCTTTCTTCCCCAGAAAAATCATTCTCATCCTTTTAAATTACATGTCCCACAAAATTTAAGTGCCAAAGTTTTATCCTTAAACTAGAACCCAGCACAAAACATTGAGCCAGCAAATCTTTTTAAAAAAAAAAAAAAAAACATGTATCTACAGATACAGTTTCTTCCCTATGTACTAAGAACAAATTCTGAAATTAAAGGAACATAAAGGGATGTGCAGGAGATAGGCGACAATACTTACATGTTATGAATGTGCTAAGTCTTACTGAATTATACAGTTAAGATGGTAAAATCCAACTTATACACATTTACCATAATAAAAAATGAAATTATAAAGATTGTGACAGAAACATTGAATTTGTATTCAAAAGAATTTGATACAAATACTTGGCCCCACAACTTTCCAATTTATATAGCAAATTGCTTCTCTATGCATAATATTTCTCAACTATAATGTGAGGATAATATAATAATTTACCTATCCTACATGGTAAGTACAGGGAATCTCTGTCCTTGTGAGAATTGGGCTTAAAAGCCCAATATATAAGCCATGTACATAATAAATATCAAATAAATGATGGTTATTCACTGACTGACTTCACTGAACAGCAATTATTGCCTGTGTTCGGTGCATTTAAGTCTTTACTAAAGATTATTTGGGCTCCCAGGAAATAACAGGGAAGTAGCCATACTGTTGAACTTGCCCTCAGCTGGAGCAACACAATTTGACAAGATCTGATACAATTTTTAGTGGACAGAGTATTTTCTCTTTCCTCTGGTGCTGGATCAGCAAGGGCTTATCAACACATACCAACGCTATGTAGTGTCGTTTTTTTCTCTTTGAATAAAACTTTAAATAACTGAGCAAAAAATTAAAAATAAATGAGTGTTGCTGCTGCTTTGTCTTTCTAGAGAGCTTGTTCCAGCAGAGAAGCTCAACCCCTCATACACCCTCCACAGAAGACTAGTTCTCCACATCATCTTGGACCAAGCACAGAGCAGTTCAACAGGAGCACATATGAAGCAGTGAGTAAGGGGATGTCTGACTAGCCAGCCAGATCAGCTGGCCAGCGTGGTGGCAGATGTTGCAGCCAGATCACTTCAACTGTGATTTTGCTTCTCAGTCTGAAGCCAGGTTTCCTCCAGTATGCAAACTGCAAACAACTGAAGGGTAGTCTTTCAGGGTCTGTTTGATTGTTTCTCTCTTTTTTGTTGCTGTTCTCGCAGAGTCTATCCACATAGCTCTTGCATGGCCTCTGGTTTGCTATGCAGCTCAAACAGATCTCAAACTCCAAATTTGTAATCCTCCTACTTCAGACTTCCCAGTGCTAGAATTACAGACAGTACGCCATTCCATCATGCAAAGCATGGTCTTTCTGAAGCATAAACACCACATTTAGCAATTTTCTTTAACTCTTTTCTGTCTCCATCTAGTTCCTGCCTCTCTAACTCCATGCAGCAGATTTTACACACACACACACACACACACACACACACACACACACACGCACAGACTGGACTCTAATTAAGTCGGAATGGAGCTGAGACCAACAAGTCCCTGAAAACGCCTCGTTTCTTCTTCTCTACACTCTGTCTCACCCTAGACCACCACACTGTCACTCTTCCCACTAGATAACTTTTCCCATCCTTTATGCATCAATTCAATAATCCTACCTTTGGAAGTCTTCTGGGACCTCTTCAGATTTCAGAATCCTCATAATACTTAATCTAAACAGTATTATAGTGTCAATCTAGTTACCTAAGTTTTTCATACATCTGCTCACAAATTGGGAATCTTGTACCAACAAAAAGCTATCAATTTGTTTGCTTCCCTAGTATATGGCACACAGTTGTCATGCAACCAAGGAGAACTGAGTGAATGAACATACTGTATTTTATTGGAAACATGAACAAATCCAACCAGAAGTGATGTTCACAGCCACACACAGGTATTAGTGCTCAGCTTTTTTTTTTCACTTTTGTACTGACATGGATTAGGACATGTTCTCCAGGAAACACCTTTGAAATACAAATACATTGCATTAGAGAGAAAATGTTCTTATCCATTATCATGTGTGTATACAGACTAACTAATCAGCAAATCTTAGAACAGGGCTTTGAGGTTGTATACAGATCTTTCTATGTGGCAAATATTATTACAGGAGGAATACAGGTCTGTCACTGCCACTGAGAAGAGAAAAATTAAAGTAGATAATGGTTGATACAAGTAGGTTCTAGGTGTGTTACATTTATTAGTTGTACTTCCTCCAAATTGAAACATTCCCTCCTCAAGGAGAAGAGAGGCTCATAAGACTCAGAAAGCTAAGCAACTTACAAGATTCAGGAAGCTTAGAAAGTTGTAAGGTTATTAAGCTTCACCTTGAGGTTCTATAAACAGTATGGAAATAAGGAAAGGAGATCTTCAGTGGAGGCACTTGAAAGACAGACAGGAAGCTCTATGGATGCAGCTTTCTTGAGTCTTGCTAGGGTGGGCTTTCAGTGATGCAACTGTCTTTGAATCACCTGTGCTCCTGTAAGTAACCCCTATAAACCTATTGCTTTACTAAGCCTGACTTGGGTAGAATCATTTATTTGGCATCCTCACTGCTCTATCTGGGGTGAAAAGTCACATAAGAGTTGTAAACCCAGAAAAGTCACCTGGGAAAGGCTGAGGGAAACCAATCCAATCCTCAATTTGCCATGGTCCAGACCTGTACTCACAGTAACACATAGCCTTCTCTGGGAATCAAAACTAATTTTAACACTAGTAGTTCAAGTGAATGTACACATTAACTTGAAAGTTAAGATATTGACCAATTCAGGACAGGAACACATTTAAGAAACCCATCAGGTACTCTTTTACTGACCTTATCAAAAATATGTATATTTAAAATTTTTTAAGTTACATCTATTTATGAAAAGAAAGTTTTTACAAAAATAAGATACTATAGAAAACAGACTGTTTTACATTAAACTGGTGTAACTTACCCACAACAAGAGCTGAGTCAGGACAAAAGAGCTGAGGACAGCAGGACCCAGTGGCCTCTCTGGCAAAGATATATTGTCACCGCTTCCTCTCAGTGCTCTGGGAAGCAGGTGGGATGTTAACATTGACACCAGGGCAGAAAGGGGAGTCACTGTGCTTTGCGCAGTTGACCTGGATAAGCTGTGAGGAATTACAATGTTCTAGGACCACACTTGAGAGAAAATGTTTCACAGCAGAGCACAAATACTTTTCTCAGAACATGAGTTTCTTTCTCAAAATTGTTTTGAGATAATTTATGTAAGTAAAATGCCCAACTCTCAGCTTCAAATAAGTCCTCCTGAGAATGCTTGTGAAAAATATAACAACTAATCGGGTGGGGTAGCGCATGCCTTTAGTACCAGCACTCTGGAGGCAGAAGAAGGTGGATCTCTGTAAACTCAAGGTCAACCTGATCTACATAGTGAGTTCCAAGTCAGCTGCAGCTATAAGGAGACCTGTCTCAAAAAAGACCAAAAAAAAAAAATTTAATGTTGTGATGCTGTGGTAGACTGTGACTATTCAATAAAAAAGTACTCTGTTTTCCATGGAGAAATTAACATGCTTACCCCATTAAATGAGGGACAACTTATGACTTGCTTTTCACAATGAAATGCAAGAGGGAACTTGTATTATCTCAAGCAGAAGCTTTGAGAGTCATGCATATTTTGCCATTCTATCATTCCTGCTTCTGTAACAATTGATAATTTTTGCTTAAAAGGGACTCAGCACCCTATATTCTATAGTAAAGATAGTATGAATAGAGCATCAGTCCACCCAGAATGGATATGAAGCATGGATTTTTTTTTCTTTAAGAGGCTGAGAGTACCCTGGGGAGATGGCTCAGTTGGTAAAGTACTTACTACTCGGGTATGAGGACCTGAGCTTAGTCCCTGGCACCCACATAAAAAAAAAAAAACCCAGCATGGTGATGTGCACTTGCAGTCCTAGTGTTAGAGAGGTGACAATGGGTGGATCCCTAGGGCTGCTAGCCAGCCAGCCTAAATAACTTGGCAAGTTCCAGGCCATTGAGAAACACTGTCTCAAAAATCAAGGTTGGTGGGCCTGGAGAGATGGTTCAGCAGTTAAGAGCACTGGCTGTTCTTACAAAAGACCCAGATTCAATTCTCGGAACCCACATGGTGGCTAACAATCTTCCACAACTCCAGTTCCAGAGGAATCCAGCACCCTCTTCTGACCTCTGTGGGCATTGTATGACATGGGTGCACTTACATGCAAGCAATACACTCATACACATGAAATAAAAATAATAAAATATTTTTTAATAAATAAAGGTGGATGACTCCTGAGAAATGAAGCCTGACCTCTGGCTTCCACATGTACATGCATGTACACCAACACCCAGATGTGCATAGACAATAAAATGTGCTGCAGTTTGGAGAGCTGTTTGTTACTACGGCAGAATTCTGATACATAAAGATGCCATTTACCAAACTGCCTTGTAGTATATAGCTTTTAATATAAGTGGCAACATCATCAGGAAATAGAATTATTAAGAATAAGGAAATATGCACTTTGTTTCTAAACAAGAAGTATTCCTAAAAGTAAAGCTAGTGTGTATTTTAATCAAAGGTAATTCTCAACTTCAAAACAAGTTCTGTTTTAAAAGATAACATTAGATCAGAATGTTTCTCATGAAAGAACAACCTTTTTAAAATGCATTTAGAATCCTATGCTAGGTCTTTAATTCTAATTCTGAAAAGTTAATACTATTTAGTACTTACATATTGAAAAGACAGAAGGTATATAGCTGGTGTATTGATGTATATCATCTTTATTATAAGTACACCCTACAAGATGAAGTATAAGCAACTGACTCACATGATTATAGAGCCGGATAGCCCAGTACCTACAGTCAGAAATCTGGGAGTCCAGTGCCAGTGCTAATGCTCTGAGTTTCAGACTAAGTCTGAGTTCAAGTTTGACAGCAGGACAGAACCTATGTCGCAGCTCAAGGACAATCAAGTTGAGAGAACAAACTCTTTCTTGCACAGTCTTTCATTCTATCCATACCTCTGCCACACTAGATGACCCACACAGAGTAAGGAAGGATGTCTGCTTTATTCAGTCTGCCACTTTAAATGTTAATCTCATGCAGAAACATGTTTAGAGACTATCCAGAAATTATACTTCACCAAATATCTTAGCATGCCATGACCCAGTCAAGTTGGCAATGAAACTATCTGTCACAATTGTAAGAGTCTGAAAAGATGAACTAGATACTACAACTTGAGATTCTGAATATCAAATATAAATCTCTCAAATATCACAGTCAGTCATAAGAAAGCCATTTTTTTATATTCGTTTAAATATTCACTGGTTTCATACTACATTTTCTTCTGTATTGTGCTTTGGCTCTGGGACAAGAATGGAACATAATATGTTGAAATCCTCACCTATTCATGTTAGTATGAGGCTTTATGGTTTTAATAACTCTAATACTATGAGCAATAATTGACAATTTGGGGAGCCAGCAGCTTGCCTGTGTAAGTTTGGCTGCTGCACCCACTGTGTCTTCATTCCCCCAGCATTATTCACCCTCCCAGCTCCACCACCACATCTATCCTCCTAGCACATTTCTTGTCTTGGCACCCCAGACCTCTGGACTGACCTCTTGGCCCAAACTCTCCACTGCTTGCTGATCCTTTGCATCCAGACCAAACCAATTCTTCCCTCTAGTCCCCACCTCCCTTTACAACCCTGGGGAGGCCAGCCACACAGCTTCCTGGAGCCGGAAGCTTGCCTGGGTAACTTTGGCTGCTGCAGTCACTGAGCCTTGACTCCCCTAGCCTCATTCACCCTCCCAGCTACCATACCCCATCTCTCCTCCTAGTAGGGGACTGGCCCATCTCTTGTCATGACACCCCAGACACTTGGACTAAACTCTTAGCCCAGAAAACACACTGGTTCCTGATCCTTTTCTTGCAGACCAACCCAATTCCTCCCTGTAGTCCCCAGGAGCCCTTAGGCCTCTTCTCACCCCCACATCCCTTTCCATCCCAGGGGGGCAGCATCTTTCTTGGGCTCTGCTCCCAAGCTAGGCCAGCCCTCAAATTCCTGCTGCTAGCATCTTTCTGGAGGGATCCAGACCTTAGGAGAAAGCCTAAGAGCACCTGATCCTCATCTAACTTGGGCCGCTGTGGGAACTCCTGAGCAGCAAGAGGAAAGCAATTTGGCCACTCCAACATAAAATCAAAAAAGAGGACCTGAAGCCTAGACCAACCAGCTTTTCCTGCCCAACAAGTAAACCACAAATGCACATAAAGTTTACAAAAAGAAGCAGACCTAAATTCAAGAAAGGAAGGCTTGAGTCTCACACAAGAACCAGAATCTACGAAAGAAATCCACATGTCAAAGTCACAGAGAAAAAATAATATCATGAAAAAATCAAAATAATATATCCCCACTAAGTACCATCAGTCCTATAGAAGAGTACAATGAGAACCCTCTAGAGATAACACAGGACATGGAACTCAAAAGAACAAGTATAAACATGATAAAAAGAATTCAGTGAATTTAAAGAACATACAAACAAGGAATCAAAGAACTGAAAGGAGATAGGGATAAACTTCTGAATGAATTCAGAAAAGAGTTAGGAATAATGAAGAATGCTCAGGCTGAAATGAAGAACAAAGTGAAGCACTCAGTAAGCCAATTAGAAATGACATGAGAAAGCCTCACCAACAGAATATCAACACTGGAAGATAAAGTGGAAGAATTAGACCACTCAAGCAAAGATTATGAAAAACTTAAGAAAACACAAAAATGGAATACGCAGGAATTTTGTGACACCATAAAAAGACCAAACTTAGAAATCATAGGCATACAGAAAGAAGAAGAATCTCAGGATAATGCTGTGGACCAGATCTTCAACAGGATTGTAGAAGAAAATTTCCAAAATTTAAAGAAAGACAATGAGCCCATACAAATACAAGAAGCACATAGGATACGAAATAGGACCAGAAAAGAAACTCTCCATGGCACATCATAACATCATACTAAAAACACTAAATGTACAAAGCAAAGAGAAAGCTGAAAAAGAAAAACAACAAGTCATTTATAAAAGAAAACCCATCAGAATCACAGCTGACTTTTCAGCTCAAACTATGAAAGCCAGAAGAGCCTGGACCAAAGTATTCCCAGTTTTAAATGACCACAGATACCAACCCAGATTACTTTACCCAGCCAAAATGTCTATTATACTCGAATAGGAAAGAAAAATATTCCAAAACTTACGTAGGCTGAAAGAATTCATGTCCACAAAACCAGCCCTTCAGAGATTTCTTGAAGCAATACAAAGACCTGAAGAAAGGAACAACTATACCCAAGGGGTTACAGAAAGAAACTTAATGAAGGTATAACTATGAAAATGCACATCTACACCAAGAATGTGAACAGAAATAAAAATGACAGGAATCGATACACATCTTTCACTGATAACTTATATATCAATGGACTGAACTCCCCAGTCAAAAGACACAGACTAGTTGAATGAATTAAGAAACAAAACCCATTCTTTGTTTTCTGCAAGAAACTCATCTCACTTTCAAGGACAGGCACTACCTTAAGGTGAAAGGATAGGAAAACGATACCAACTGAATGGTACTAAGAAAAAAGCAGGCATGGCAATTCTAATACCTGACAAAATACACTTTAAACTAAAACGAATCACAAGAGGTAAAGAGGGCCACTTCATTCTGATCAAAGGAACATTTGACCAAGAAGATATTACAATCATGAACATATATTCACCAAACTCTGGTGCACCCAACTTCATAAAATCAGTACTACAGGATTTTAAGACCCAGATTAATCCCAACTCATTAATAGTAGGGGACTTCAATATCCCATTGTATCCATTAGATAGGTCAATAGGACAGAGAATTAACAGAGAGATATCTGAATTAATCAATTCCATACATCAAATGGGCCTAACAGATAACTACCAAATATTCCACCCAAGCACCAAAGAATATACTTTCTATTCAGCACCCCATGGTACTTTCTCCAAAATTGACCACATACGGGGCACAAAACAAACCTCAAAAAATACAAAAAGATTTAAATAATTCCATGCATTCTGTCAGACCACAATGCAATAAAGCTTAAAATCAACACCAGACGAAACACTAGCACCACATGAACACATGGAGATTAAACAACACACTCCTGAATGATGAATTGGTCAAAAGAGAAATTAAGAGAGAAATAAAAGTATTTCTGGAAATAAATGAAAAGGACAATACAACACAACAAAACCTCTGGGACACACTAAAAGTTGTCCTTAGAGGGAACTTTATAGCTCTAAGTGCCTACATTAAAAAATCAGAAAGAACACAACTAAATGATTTAACATTGCAACTCAAGATAAGTGAAAAGCAACAACAAATGAATCCCAAAACCAGCAGATAAGAAGAAGTAACAGAAATCGCAGAAGAAATTAAATATAGCTCTAAGTGCCTACATTAAAAAATCAGAAAGAACACAACTAAATGATTTAACATTGCAACTCAAGATAAGTGAAAAGCAACAACAAATGAATCCCAAAACCAGCAGATAAGAAGAAGTAACAGAAATCGCAGAAGAAATTAAAAAATAGAAACAAAGAAAACAATACAAAGAATCAACAAAGCTTATTCTAATACAAAGAGCTGGTTCTTTGTAAAGCTAAACAAGATAGACACACCTTTAGCCCAGTTAACTAAAAGAAAGAAAAAGCAAGCCCACATCAATAAAATCAGAGATGAAAGGGGAAACATCACAACAGACAGCAAAAAGATCCAGAACATTATAAGGGAATACTTTTAAAACCTATACTCTCTAAATTTGAAAACATAAAAGAAATGGAAGGGCCTCTAAAGCATGGGAACCACCAAAATGAAACCAAGAAGAGATCAATAGCATAAACAGACCTACAAGAAATAAGGAAATTGAAACAGTAATACAAAACCTCCCGACTAAAAAAGCCCAGGACCACACAGATTTACAGCAGAATTCTACCAGACATTTAAAGAAGATGTATATCCAATACTACTTAATTTATTCAAAAAGATAGAAATGGAAGGAGAACTTCTAAGTTCCTTCTATGAAGCCAGCATCACTCTAATACCAAAGCCAGGTAAAGATACAACCAAAAAAGAAAAATATAAACCCATATCCTTAATGAACATAGATGCAAAAATTCTCAACAAAATACTTGCAAACTGCATACAGACATGCATCAGAAATATCCACCATGATCAAGTCAGCTTCATTCCAAAGATGCAGGGTTAGTTTAATATATGTAAGTCAATAGTTCTAGAGGGAACTGGACAGGAAAGAACAAACTTCCACATAATTAAAGCCATATACAACAAACCCACAACCAACATCATTCTAAACAGAGAAAAATTGGAAGCATTCCCATTGAAATCAGAAACTAGACAAGGCTGCCCACTATCCCCACTTCTCTTTAACATAGTACTTGAAACTCTTGCAAGAGCAGTAAGACAAGAGAAGGAAATTAAAGGAGTAATAATTGGAAAAGAAGATATCAAATTATCCCTTTTTGCAGATGAGATGATATTATATCTAACAGATGCCAAAAATTCCACCAGAAAACTCATAGAAATTATTATCACATTCAGTAAAGTAGCAGGTTACAAAATTAGCCTACAAAAGTCTGTAGCCTTTCTATATACCAATAGCAAGCAATCAGAGAAAGAGCACATGGAAACACTCCCCTTCACAATAGCTGCAA
>NW_008345699.1:68241-103203 GCF_000622305.1 Nannospalax galili | reverse complement strand
ATTGGAAAAAAAAAATCCTAAGATTCATATGGAAGCACAAAAGACTTCAGAGACCCAAAACAACCCTGAGCATTAAGAGCAATGCCGGGGGGACTATTATACCATATTTTAAGCTGTATTACAGAGCTATAGTCATAAAAGCAACATGGTACTGGCACAAAAATAGACCCATAGATCAATGGAACAAAACTGAAGAAACAAATATGGGTAAATATGATTTCAGCCACCTGATATTTGACAAAGGGGCCAAGAATATTCACTGGAGGAAAGACAGAATGTTCAGCAAACAGTGCTAGGCAAAACTGAATCTCCACCTGTAGAAGAATGACACCAAACCCCTATCTTTCACTCTGAACAAAAGTCAATTCCAAATGGATCAAAGACCTCAATGTAAAGCCTGAAACTCTGAAAATGTTAGAAGAAAACATTAGAAAAAATACCTACAAGATACAGGTGTAGGAAAGGATTTTCTAAACCGGACATCAATTGCTCAGGAAACAAGGGCAAGAATTAACAAATGGGATCTCATTAAACTAAAAAGCTTCTGTACATCAAAGGAAGCAACCAGGGAAGCGATCAGAAAACCCAGAGAATGGGAGAAAATCTTTACCAGTGACACATCTGAGAGGTTTAATATCCAGAATATATAACAAACTCGAAAAACAGAGAATCAAGAGAAGAAGCAACCCAATTAAAAGATGGGCTAAGAAGTTGAACAGAGAGTTCTTCAAAAGAAGAAGTAAAGATGGCTATGAAACATCTTTATGAAAAGAGGAGACCCCATCTTTTAGATGTTCACCATCATTACTAATTAGGGACATGCATTAAGATTTCAACTTACCCCAGTCAGACTGGCTAAGATCAAGAGAACAAATGATACCAAATGATGGAGAGGATGTGGGGAAAGGGGAACACTCATCCACTGCTGGTGGGGCTGTAAACTTGTTCAATCCCTATGGAAAACAGTGTGGAGAACTCTAAAAAAACTACAAATGAACCTACCATTTGACCCAGTTATACCACTCCTTCGTATATACCCAAGGAACTCACCCTATTGCAGAGACACTTGTACATCCATGTTTGTTGCTGCTCTTTTCACAATAGCTAAGAGATGGAAGCAACCTAAGTGTTCCTCAATTGACAAAGGGATAATGAAAATGTGGTTCATTTATACAATGGAATTTTACTTAGCAGTAAAGAAAGACAAAATCATGAAATTTGCAGGTAAGTGGATGGAACTAGAAACTGTAATACTAAGTGAAATAACACAGACTCAGAAAGGAAAATGACATATGTTCTCCCTCATATGTTGATCCTAGCACCAAATCATTGTAAGTGAGTATGTATCCAGGCATATCTACAGGAACCAGGATAATGAAATGGAACCAGGGAGGTAAAGAAAAAGAAAGTGAAAGAGAACAGTAGGAAACAGGCATTAATAAGGGAGATATGGATTTAAAAATGAGGTTATTTTAAGGGGTGATGGAGAGTTGTACAAGGAACCTTAGGAATAAACGGAAAGGAGGAGTTCAAGAGAGGTGGGACCATAGGAGACGGGTATTATTAAGAGAGAATTGAGAAAAATGGGAGCACTTTCAATGGAGAAACCACGGTGGAAGGGTCAGACAATGTGAGAGATAAATAATGCCTAGCTAGTTTTAAAACTTGAGAGGGAACCATATCAATCAAACAAACTACTGACATATTACACATACAACTAGCTCAAGGAATATAATACATGTCTAGGCAAGGTTTATTTGAGAATGTTTGGTCTTTGCCCAAGCTTTATCTATGTAGCACATGGTAATTAAAAGTGCCAGAATGGTGGAATGAACTTTTTGGATGTCTAACAGCCATACTTTGAGGACTATACTAATTTGGTCAGGGGGACATAAAGGACAGTTTTTGCTCCTTGCCCTCCTAGGTCGACTAAGCTCCAGGGGACTATGAACATCTCTCAAAATATCCTGTGACTGTGGTGGGTCACCTGTCCTCTTGATCAAGGAGGCCATGGAGATTCCACCAAACGGACTTGAACCAGTGTCCAATCTACAAAGAAGAGGGTCAACACAGAGGAAACATTTCCTCCATGCTTCCAAGTGAAGTCAGCCACAGTTGAGTAGGGCCTTTGACTTATCTTTGCATAGATGGAACTAGTGAAAGGAGCCAGGAGCTCCTCAAAAGCCCATGTGTCGTCTGAGGAACAGATCCTCAAACGACCGTAAGAGTAAAAATAAATTGGTTTATCTGGGCCAACTGTATGTTCTTAAACACCCAAAAGGAAATTATAACAAAAGATGAAAGGGGCTAGTATAATTTCTTAGGAGTCCATATGCATAGCTAAAGGCTACATAACAAGCAACAATGCCAGACAGGCGATACCTTCTTTTTTTTTTTGAGTTGTTGGCCAGGGTGGCCCAAGAGACTCCCAGAAAGTAACCCAGCATAGAACCTGGAAAATGAACAGCAGACCCCAATCTTAACTAAAGGAATATTGGCAACTGATTGCTGCTAGATGAAGAAGAGCTGATCTTCCTAAAAGAAGGAACTCTAGATAGGCTGACTAGATTCAGCAGATGGACAAGTGCCGGGGGTTCAAACCAGTGACCCCTGAGCAGTGATGATTGGGGATAAGTAAGCATGCTGTTCGCCAGCCCATACTGCCCCCAATACCCAGGTACACTCAGATGCAACAGGGAGTCTAATCAGTCAGGGACTCATTCATTGCAGGTGTTACAAAGCTTATAATGGCATCTGGAACTCCCCCTTCCCCCCCCCAAGGGTGTACCTTAAGGATGGTCACGTGCTGATCATGCACTCCTCAGCAGTGTGGAAGTATTCTTCAGACTTTCAAAGCAAGCCAGGCTGCACCCCCAGTAACTTCCTTTCAGACCTATGCAAGGTGGGGCCTTTAGGTCCTTTTTATTTTTATTTTCAGGCTGGACTGACTTTATTTCATGGGTTACCCACCTCATAGGCAGCTCCCTGAGGAGAGATGGCTATCTCCTTCCTCTAATCTCATGCATTTCTGCCTTTCTTAGGTTGTGTCACCTTTGATCAAGCCTTGCCCGTCATTGGACCATTCACCTGGCCATGTGCATGTCCTGTCTTAGGACTGCTTGTCATGGGACATCTTACCCATCCTTGGTTAAAACTGCATCATGATTAAGGGCAGCTGCGTGGGTAATGCCAGCCCATGAGAGTCTTAGTTTCTGCCTAATTCGGTTAGCCAAGTGTGTGCAACTGGACGGAGTCCTGGGGGAGTCTGTAATCATGAGGAGGTGGGCTGTGGCAGTTCTCCGGGTCCTCTGCCACTGAATTATCTAGTAAAGACACTTAAAGATAAGCATTATCAAGAGAAACAAGCAAGTCATGGCGGAGGACAAGTTGAAATACTTCTGAGACCATGTACCTTTTAGCCAATAAGCTAGTTGTAGAGGCTGACTGGCAATGAAGCCAAGGAACTGAGTCCTTTACCTCAGATGGATATAAATAAAGAGAGGAATTTTCCATATGGGGTTTGAATCTCCTGTAGGGTAGACACACCCAAAGCCTCGACCCATGGTTAGCAATGGATCTGGTCCTTTCCATTGCCCTGTGATGGGGTCTTTCCATCTTACCCGTACCTCAGGTCTCTGCTCCTGTCAACCCCAATGCTTCTGAAACTGGGATTCCAACTGATTTTTTTGAAAATTAAGAACATTAATAGTGAATAAGTCCATACCCAAGAGTTGGTGGGGGCTTATTCCCCCTTTTTGTTTTTGTAATTAAATTTTTAGGTTTTGATGGTTGCGTTCTATAATGGCTTGACCTTGGGGATTGTAGGGAATTCCTTGGGGATTGTGTTGAATTCCCCAAAGTGAGAAGAAATCTTGTAAATTTTTACTCACAAAACATGGTCCATTATAAGTTTTAATTTTGGGGGGCAGTCCCAACGTAGCAAAGCACTGGAGAAAATGAGAGCATGTTTACACTTCTCTACTGTATGAGCGGTAGCCCAACAGGCATGTGAGAATGTGTCGATGGACACAAAAATATACTTAAGCTTTTTAAAAGGAGCATAGTGTGTGACATCCTTTTGCCATAAGCAATTTGGCTTGAGTCCCCTGGGGTTCACCCCTGGCTGTTGCAGAGGCAGTAAGCTATCTTGTCTGCCTCTGCATTATCTTGGGCACCAGGAAATCCTTGGTGCCTCCTAAGATGCTGTAGAAAGATAGGGGCTTTTCTCTCTTTAAGGAGCATAGGAGTCTGAATACTGTCAGAAAACAATGGCCATGTTTTTTTAATTGAGCTGCTTTTTGTTTTTTTCACATCTGCCCAAGTCAGTGAAAACATTGTAGGCTTTACTAAGGGTTCCCTCAGCCCAGGATTTGGAGAGTGCTGCTGCCGGCAGGCTGTAACACTCGGGGGTGGGGTGGTTACCTGGCCACCCATGGAGCTGAAGGGATGGGGCCCCTCCTCGAGCCATCTTTCCCAAACCTGGCCTTTTCAGCTGTCAGCACACGCCAAAGGTGGTTTTCTTTGTTGTTGTTGTTTTTTTTTAAATGCACCCAGCGGCTGCCGTGCCAGTTTCACCCGGCTTTCACGTGGGTCCCTGACTCATGCTGATCACCGGCTAGCTTTCCCATGGGCCCCTGACCCACTCACACATTAGTTCAAGGCAGGTAGGGTGGGCAGCTTTCACTGCCGACCCCGTGCTCTCCGCTCCACCCCACCCTTCTGCCTGGGAGGCCCTGAAGCTGGCCAGGGCACTCCTGAGGTGCCGCTTGTTACTTTGGCCGCTTTTGGATTCACTTCTGTTGCATTTTTGCATTCTTTCTCAAACCCTTCCCATGATTCCCATGCCAGGGGGGGTAGTTTCTGAAGGCTTCTCAGGAGGTGGCGCCGAGGGCTTAGGGCTCTTGGGATGAAAGCATGCCTTTAAGGCCGAAATAGGCCAGCTTGGTCTCCATAGTGAATCCAGGACAGCTGGGGCTACAGGGAGACCCTGTCTCAAAAAGACCAAAAAAAAAAAAAAAAAAAAAGGCCGAAATAATAGGGTAGAACTCCAGCGGCAGATCAACCCCCAATTTGAACCTCCCTTTGTTGAGCTAGATGTTCCACATGTTCCCATGTATCCCCAGTAAAAACATTAGCCCCAAGTAGCCAGGAAGCCAAATTAATCGCATCTGCCCAAACCTTTTGATCTATGGGATCTGACAAATCCAATCCCCTGCTTTTAAGCATATCTCTCAGCGCTTTAAGCACCGGGTCTTCAAACTTAAAAGTTGCATTACCCATATTTAGGGTCTTGCTTACCCCAAACTTCCTACGATTGGACCCAATCCATTTTCCTTCTTTTTTTTTAATTTCTTTTCTTCTTTTCACCTTTCTTCGAGCTCCACATTGGGTGCCAGTTGCCGAGGGTTCGAACCAGTGACCCCTGGGCAGTGATGATTGGGGATGAGTAAGCATGCTGTTCGCCAGCCGATGCCGCCCCCAATACCCGGGTACACTCAGATGCAATAGGGAGTCTAGTCAGGCAGGGACTCATTTATTGCATGTGTTACAAAGCTTATAAAGGCACCTGGAACTCCCCCTTCCCCCTGAGTGTGTAGCTTAAGGATGGTCACGGGCTGATCACGCACTCCTCAGCAGTGCGGAAGTATTCTTCAGACTTTCAAAGCAAGCCAGGCCGCACCCCCAGTAATTTCCTTTCAGACCTCTGTAGGGTGGGGCCTTTAGGTCCCCACAGACAAGCATTGGGGAACAGCTGGGGAACCAAGAACACAGTGGACAGTAACAGGGATTACAGAGTGTATGGGCTCCAGTTGAGGGGGTGGGGGACTATTGGAGGGTGCCATTTGGGATGCAGGTATATAGATGAATAAGATTATTTGGGATGTTCTGTATGAAATGCAAAAAAATCAACAAAAAAGTGAGTTATATTTGAGGAAAAAGCATAAAAATCTGCTCCATGTTAATTAGTAGAGATGAAACATGTTACCACTGAAATCTGCCCAATGATTTTATATCCATGCTCATGTGGATCTCAGAAAGTAACTGACTTTGACTATAATAATCAGATACATAGAGATTAGAGATGCATGTGCAAACATCTAAGTGTTAGTAGAATTAAAAATGAGTTTTTCTGTATGAAACAGTATATTTTAAAATGAAATGGAGATTGTTTTTAAAGGTTAAGACCTCATTCAATTTTATGTCTTATACTGAAATTCAATATTGTACAACTGTATTAATTCAACTGTGAACCTAAAAATTTACAGCCAGTATTGAAAGAGATGCATCTTTGCTCTGGAAATTGTTATTGAATATGTTAATGCTGTAATGAAATGCTTCTTCTAATCAGGTGGTTATTAAATAAATAATTTTTTTTAAAAAAAGAATTGACAATTTGATTGAAAAAGCATAAGAGTTCCCTGATACATTGCATCACCTGCAGTCATGAAGTACCACAAACGTAACTTAAAAGGTATAAGAATATATTCTTTTCCATAGTTCCTGTGATTCAAGAATGTATTTTAGCTGGGTGGTTCTAGTGTTTTATGAGATTGCAATCAAGATTTCAGCTTTCAGCATAGGGATCTGGGAAGAGGGCTCAGTCAGTAAAGTGTCTGCCTGAGTTTGGAACCTGAGTTTGGAACCACAACACCCACAAGAAAAAGATAGGTGTGGTTGCATGCATCTGCAACCATAGGGGTCGGGGGCAGAGAGAAATTGATCCCTGGAGCTCTCTGGCCAGTGAGTCTAGACAATCATTGAGTTCTGGTGAAAAGAAAGATCTTAGCTCAAAAGTATAAGGAAGAAAGCAATAGTGAGTGACACCTGACAAATACCTCTGACACATACATGTTCACCCATGTACACACAAACATGCACATACATATACTACACACACACCTACACCACACACAGACAGTGAGGGGAGAAAGAGAGAGAGATAGAGAGAGAGAGAGAGAGAGAGAGAGAGAGAGATTTCCATTCAAGTTTCAATTGTTAAGGAATTGACTTACACTCCTGCCAAGTCTGCATTCACTGCTGGCCTTCTGTTTTTTGCCATGTGGGCCTCTTCATAGGAAGCTAGAGCACCTTACTCAAGCTGGCTTCAGTAGCTAGCATTTTGCCAAAGTAATTCATACAAAAGAAATAAAGCCATGTGTTTTTCATGACTTGCCTCTAAGCTCACATACTTTCATTTCCATATTATGTTATTAATTATGCAGATTAGTCTCCATTCAATATGCATATATACAATCTGGAAACATCAAGGTACAGAGATTATTGGAGACCACCTTGGAGGGAACCTACTTTTCATTTTCCACATAACTTATACAATATCCTGGACACTGACTTTTTAAATTATTCATTTCAAAGAGTTCATAAGTTTTGTTCACATAAAATATTGACCAATGTCATTTCTACTCAGACAGCTGTAAAATTGAACAAACAACAATTTTTAGAGTTTTTAAACGGCAAGTAGATAGAATGACTGTTACATATATTTAATATATTTAATTTCCTTCTCTTCTTGTGACATGATTTGATTAGTACCCAAAACAACTCTCAAAAACAATGTTATTGTCAGGCATGGTGACTTATGCTTGAAATCTCAATATTTGGGAAGGCTGAAACAGAAAGATTGCTACTTCAAGGCCAATATCAGTCACATGACAAGACTCTCTCAACAATATCCCTCCCCCACAAATGTATTACCAACATATAAATCTACTTTCTTCAGTTTTCAATATGTTCTTTTATACTCATATCTGATAATGGTTATAAAACCAGGGTCTAAGGGTAATGAGAGGGCAGTATAAAATAAATCCTATTATTTTAATGCCAGTAAAATAAATAATCTCATATTGAAAATATGACCTTAGAAATGTTTAGGAATAAGCTTTTTAATGGGCATGGTGGCACACACATTTAACCCAGACCTTGGGAGACAGGGGGCAGGTTGATCGCTGTGTGATTGAGGCCAGCCTGTTCTACACAGCAAGTTCTAAGCCAAAGCTACAGGGAGACCTTGTCTCAAAAAAAACAAGCAAACAAAACAAATGCTTTTGCTCACAAGTCTAAATAATATTTTCAAGATCTATTTCTAGTGAGCTGTATTTGGAGGTTTTCACATTGCCTTTTATATTAGTTGTTTCAAGTATAAACAGACCAAATTAAGAAGTATTTGCTAACATCCTTCACACTACACTTTCTATCAGTATTATGAATGTGGCAGGTAAGATATGGTCTCTGTATTCAGGACTGTGCAGTCTAATAGAAGGAGAACGATGCATGAAGAAATATGCCCACTGATCCTCAATTACCTACCCATCTGTTTTGACAAATTTTCTCCTCCTCTTTCTTGGGAGACCTGCACACCTGTGCCCTCTGAGGTCCCAGGGCTGACAAAGCAACATAATAACTTCTATTTGAAGGTTTGTAAAGTTTATCACATCCAGGAAAAGGTGACTTACAAAGGCATGAGTTCTCATGGGCTTATATTTGAATAGCCTGCCACCAGCTCATCCCACAGTCTCCATCTTGCCCCACTCCCCCGTCACTCCTTTCCCCATGCTCAATATCTCAGCAGCTCCTCCTCTTCATGCAACTGATTGGGTGGGAGAGGTAATGGGCTTCTGCCTGCTTGACTCCTGAAGAGCATGGGAAGGAGGTGGGACTAGTGGTTGGTCCAAGGAACTTCAGATTACACTCCACCCCTTTCCTCTGGCTCTTACAAGCTTTCCACCACCACCCTCTTCCTCAAGGGTCCCTGAGCATTGGAAGGGGTGATAAGTGTGGGACTATCATGGTGAAATATTGACCTCTTGGGCCTCTCCATCATTCATCTTCATGTGGCTGCTGATCCATCTTGGCGGTGTCTTCCCTACTAGAAAGACAAATGGAAAGAGGCAGACACATCTAAACAAACATGGGTGCAAATACAAATGCCTAGAAGATATCCCAGCAGATGTACCATATTCATATTTGCAGCAGCTCCCCCCCAACCTGGGGCCTATAGCCTTTCTTGACATAGGAGATTGGCCCAGTCTACAGTACCAGATGTGTGTTCCACCCCTAGGAGGAGGACTTATCCAGTTAGAAATTTGTCAGTTGCATGTATGTCAAACCATTATTGCACCAGCAGGCATTGCTTGGCATGTCCATAGTGTGCAGCACACAGAGTCCATTGTTGAGCAGAATCATAGGGGATCCTTTTACCTCAACCATCTGCATAGCATCTTCTGGCACTATGAAAGCCATCCACCCAGTGGCATGGAGTTTTCAGCTTAGTCTCAGCTCTGTCTCTCCTCCTGCACTCACATCATGCAGTGTCTTAGGAAACATGGCCTTCCCAACCTTTTCTAGTGTACAACTGTTGTCAGAGTTTTCTTGGGGTCTCTTGCAAGAGACTAATGCCGGCACCAGCACCCAGCTCTATGGAGCAGGTGGCCACTATTCTTCCATGCCTGCCCACAGTCTCCACAGTCTTGTTCCAGATCCGTAAATGCCCCCTCTCATGATGCATGTGAGACACCAGGGCCATCTTTTTCTCCACACGTTCCACTGTGCATTCTCCACGCCTGCCACCACACGTTCCTGGCGTCTCACAGTTTCCATCCCAAGATGGCTCCCAGAAGCCCCTCCACAGACCCTGCCTCTTGGAGGAACCAGGTCTCTGGGACACAACAACCAACATTAGTGGCAATAGCCTGGTTAATTTGAGGACCTTTAGGATCTCTCTTTAGGGCAAACAGCTCATAAAGGGGCAACCCACTCCTGATACTGTAATTTTTTTCTTAACAGTTGTACACTTTTGGGATCCTTTGCTTTTATTTTTATACAGGATTAGGTGTTATAGGCTTTTCCCAACCATTCTGGTGGGTATTACTTGTGTCTTACCCAACCATAAAGCTCCCAAGAATCTTATAGCTATAGCTGGCCTTTGTGTCTTCAGGTGTACTTGGTGTCTTTCAAATGGGTCTCACATCTGTAAAACACTCAAAAGTTAACATCATATATTAAATCAATCATAGACAATTTCTAACACAATGTGGAAAGGTTGTATCTGTTTGTATTAATTGCTTTCTCCATAGATCTCTGTTGGGTACCATAGCATGGATAAGAGGCATTAACTTGGTTAGTTCTTTATTACCTTTAGTTATCTCTTTGGAGTCATTCCATATTCTGGGGATTTTACATGGAGTCTCTTTGTATCCTTTTATCCTTGATACATTAACAGGTGCTGGTTCAAGTTGTCTGACCTGGCACCAGGCTAAGGAGGTAGAGGTTTCCTGAGTCAGGCAGGCCCTGGATCTGCCTCCTGGCTGTAGCTACATCTGCTGCCTCTCCATTGACCATACCTGGCTGTTGGGGGAGGCCATAGTGGGAAAAATAGCCTCCACCCCTGGCATAGCCTTTTTCAGAAGAGAAATGTACCTTATTTAATCCTTGGGGATCCTTAACCACCCCTGGGACATTTTTCATCCTCTGAATGCCTTTTGTGAACTGTTCATCAGGTTTTAAAGCCTTCTAGAAACTCCTTAGTACCGAATTTGGTTATCTAGCAATTTTTTTCTTTGGGAATTTGGGCCTGAAATAAATCTTGCCACATTTATCTTCGAGTAACACAAATGGACCATTTCTTCTGTCTAGTCTTTTTTATATCTCTTGTACATTGTTCTGTTATTCTACAGACACATTTTACATGCTGGTGTGAGTGACTTAGATCTGCCAAAGCCTCCCTCACTTTACAAATATCCTGTCCCATTAAAAGGCTTAGCAAAACCATTAAAGCTCTATACCATTCTCGAGGTCCTAGTTGAATTAAGCTTTCCTTTATATCTCTGGTGAACACAGTCTTATCTGGCCCAGCAAATTGGGCATTATATATTGCTTTTTTCATACCTAGTTCTCTCAGTAATGCCTGTCCCTCTTTTATAGTCCTCCAACCCCTGATAATCATGGGTCTCCATTGGTGATGACCATGTATCTTTAATAGCTTGCACAGGCCATTCCGTTAGGGACTGCTCCCTCCTGTACTGGCCTAGGTTAAACAGCCTTTGTCTCAAGGATGGATGCCTGCTTATATAACTCAACTGAGATGCTTCTAAAGGACTTAAACTGATACTATTTGCTCCCATGGCCCATACCCTCACAAGCCACATGGTGAGGGACTCTTTGATTGTTTGAAAGTTTTTCCTAATCCCAATAGCTTCAGTGTGGAGTATTTTCTCCTAGCTACAGTACTGTTAACTTTTTTCTCTTTTTGTATTAAAGTTGAATCTTAGGGGCAGCTTTAGCTACTTTTATTTCTAGGTTGTTTCTTTTCTCATTACTATCTGTCTTTTTCTCTGGGTCCTTTGACTCCTGGTCCCCTAACCTTCTGCAAGCTAAAAATCTCCTGTTTTTACTCTCTCTCGAGCTCTGAGGCTGAGACTGAATTTGCCGGTAATTCCTTAGTTTTTTTAGCCTCCCCTGATGCTGTTACTCTTGCCTCACACAAATCTTTTATTCTGCAAAGAAGCGGCCACACCCCCTCTCTGGGTTCCCTGTCTGCTTCCCAGGCTTATAAAATTTTTTTTAGGCTCTCCACAATTCTTAAAGAGTTTTGAGACACATATGGCAGCGGTCCCCATTTCTCAAACAACTGAGCTATTTTCCCACATTCACAAGGTAGTGGTGACCCAGGGATTTCCCCTTTTGAGTCATTCTGCATCTGTGTGGCCCATGTCATTTTAGTTACACATTTCATGATCCATTGTATAATCCATGTGACTGCAGCTGACCCCATTGCTTTTCCCAAACTCCTGCAGTTTGTCTATCCTGCCAACTCTGCCAATTGTTTCGCTGTATTTTCTCCTCCCTCTTCTTGGGAGACCTGTGCACTGGCGCCCTTTGTGGTCCCAAGGCTGACAAACTAACAGAATACCTTATATTTTGGGTTCTGCATAGTTTATCACATCTGGGAAAGGGTGACTTACAAAGGCATGAGTTCTCATAGACTTATATTTGAAACTCCTGCCATCAGCTAATGCTGCCCTGTGGTCTCCATCAGTCTTCCACATGCTGACTCACAGCACTCCCCTGCCACTTGCCACTCTGTTCCCCTGTGTTCAATATTGCGGGGGCTCGTCCCCTTCTTGCAATTGATTGGGTGGGAGAGGTAATGGGTTTCTGCCTGCTTGACTCCTTCCAAAGAGGATGGGGACGAGGCAGGGCTAGTGATCGGGTGGCGGGACTTCAAGTTATACCATCCTACTAATATTTACACCTGTCAGTTAATGAAACTGCTAATACTAGGATCATCAATAGCCCCTTGTTGTTAAATCCAATGGAAAATCACTACTCAAGAGCTATTTCCTCATCCTCTCAACCCAATGTCCTTGTTTCAGATCAGGTCTTCCAACAACCTAGTGATGCAAAGAATACTGTCCACATAGGCAGGAAACCTGTGAAGGATTTGCTTTAGTTCCTGGCTGCACAGCTGAACCTGGACCATTTTCCTCTGCATTCTGCTTGTGATGAGTCATAGCTCCAAGCAGTAATTGTAACCTTTTGAGTTTTTAGAATCTTCCCAGGGTCAGGATGCTCTACTCTAATCCCTACTTTTGGCTATAACCTGGCTTTAGTTCGCTATGTCATGCAAAAATATGCAAGACTTTGTTCTCCACAGAAGCTAATGTCCTGCTGTCATTTCCCTGCTTCTGAGCTACCATCCAACAGCTCTACAGCATTAGCTGATGATGGCTACAAAAATCCTTTCTTTTCAGCAGGGGACATACTCCAAGATATACAACGAATACTTAAAACTTTGGATAATATCAAACCATATATATCCTATATTTTTCTCTATGTATATGTGCACAAATTTAATATCTTTCCCTTCTTAACCAGAAGTTTATAATGTACCACGAGCAGAAATTTTGCATTCCAGAATGTAACAGCAAAATTAACACAAGTTTCTTTTTCCTTTATAGTTTTACATATAGAAATTTGTTCTCACCATAGATCTTAGCAACCTCAGCATAAAGGTTTTTCTCTCTTCTTATAAAATCAAAAATATTTTCTATTTCATTTAAAGGGAGCACTTTAAAGCCTCTTTTTGTATATCTAAATTCCCAGAACCACTACCCTTGTGACTTAGGACCCTTTATTAAGTATGGCAAGAGTGACTTGAGCATAAGTTCTGTGACACTGTGACAGCTAAACTGAAAGTCAAGACACCTACTAAGAACTAATGGCCAAGCAGTGCAAATAACATGCACATGCCAGAAAAACGGGGCAAGGGGAGATGATGGGAGATTTCACTCCACTATTTTAAATGGTGCACAATGTGAATAAACTTACCAATTTTTTGACAGAGTATTTTCCATTTAATATTTTTCAACTGTCATTGACCACACAGAAATAAAACTGTAGAATTCTAAAGGGTTGCTAAGAAGGGACCACCATGTCTGCCTCATGTCTGACCTGAAAAAATACCTATCTCCCTTTCGGCTGGAGTCTTGTCTGTTTGCTATTGTCCCTCTACATAGCATTGACATTGTTTTGTAATTTTATCAGAAAGGGCCAGAGCATATCTTCTGAAGACATCTACTACCAGTTCTTAGCTTCACAGAATTGTCATGTAGATAAAACCTTATAGAAAAGGTAAAAATTATAAGTCAGAGTTTACACAAATTTTAATGAACAGGCAAAAAACTCAAGAAAGAACTAAGACAGTTCATTAAAGTACACTGAATAGTTTTTCCACATCACATCTGGTCTGAGCTACAGGAATGATGTCATAGAGAGACTGTCAGCACTATGGGGAAGTCTAAGGAAAAAGTCATGGGCAGCAGTCGTCACCACTGACCCAGTATCAGTCTATCTATGTCACATCTGTAAAATTAGAAGCATGTTAATAGATCGATTCAATGAACTACTATTTGTAAAGCACTATGAAAATGCCTGGACTGGACAAGTACCCTAGATAGTCCAGCTAATCAGGCTGCTATATCTTCAAATCCTAGCTCTCAATGTAAGTTGCTCCCACAATACTGGTAGGGCTGGGCCTAAGGTAAGCACAGGCAGGGGATAAAACATTTTCTTTGCAAAGATCCTTTTTTACTGGTCTCTTTTCAGAAGACAGCACTGGTGCTTGAAAGACAAATAATCTGCTTACCTGGTAAGCTTTTATATTAGAGAATGAAGAAGAGTTGATGGTAACTCTGTAGTAATAGGAAGTAAAGGAGGTTTTTTTGTTATTGTTTAATAATCTGCTAATTTACTCTAGTTCAGATAATTGAGTCAACAGTTCTCATTTGTGTGACTCCTATGGGCTATTTTCAAATAGGAAAGAAAATTCAATATTGAAAAATAAATCAATCTTTATTCTATTTAAATAGCAAAAGCCTAGAGTACAGTTTGGGGGGTGTTGAAAACTGTGAAATCACTCTTACTATTTCAACAGTCATTCCAATTAAAAAGCGTCCTGGGATGAGTGCGCGTCAGCTTCTGTGGAAGGCAGACGTAAATAACTCTGCAGGTAGCACCTGGAGAGTCATTTTGTCAAGGAACCCCCTCCTGGAGTCCACTGATCAATAGGTATCCCTCACCTGTGTCAGAATACAGCCAGAACTGTGGACGCTAACAAACTGCAACGCCTTCTCACCAAGACCACATTAACCCAAACCCCAGCTGCCCCAGTGCCAGCTCCTGGGAACACAGCCCTCCTGAGGGCACATAGGCTATGGGTAGTGTGTTGGGGAGGTTTGGAATTGGTTCTGCGACAGTCTGCCGGACCACCTCAAGAGCCTGCCAGGCCTGTCATTTTCTCTACTTTTCAGAGGCCCTTTAGGTGGCTCAGTGGGTCATCAAGCACATTTCATGCCTAGGTATAAACAAAAGAAACAAATGCATGAGAGAGAGATGAACTTACAAAGAGCCCAGCTTTACAACAAAGCTTAGTCCTCAGGTAAAAGGCTAAATCAAAGGCTTTCAAGTAAGACTAATGTGTGAACCTTTGATTTAATACAAGTGCAAATTTGGGGGAAAAAATCTACAAAAAAAAACCCTTCAAAAGTTAAACACAGAGATGACAGGTGAGGAATAATGCATAATTACAGTGACACCTGTACATAGTGACTGCAAATGTGACATGATTTAGTAATGTCCTCGCATGAAACAGAAATTAAATTTGGCATCTTCTCAGCATGTGGAGACATGGCATTCCTTTACCTCCACTGTCCACCCTGTTCCTTTCCCTCCTCATTCCACACACCATTTCTAAAATAGAGGATCTCTGAAATCATGTCCTAGCTCTCTGTTTTTTATGTGGTAATGACTTCTATATTCTTTTAACGAGGTTTGAAATATTCCAACTCCACCCAAAATAAAAACAGGGAAGCCATATAAGGTCTTGCTGGAAAGAGAGGCTAGGCTGTATTTCCCGCAGTTCCCCACTATCTGAACCCCAACAAATGTTTGCCAAATTCATTATTATTTGTTTGCTCTCCTTACACATGCCCCAGGATGCCCTGGCAATTAAGGTAATATTTGGAAATATTAATCTGTGACTACTTTTTCTCCCTGTACTTTCCCCTTATTCCTTCCCTTAATTCAAGAAGTACCAGGCAGTGCTCTTTGCACAAGATTAATATGGAACAAAGAGGATAGACTAAATCTTCCCATTACCTGAGTAGTCTAAGCTTTGAAGATCTATAAAGGGCATTAGAAGAATTTTTCAAACAATGACACTGAATTAGCCAGAAACATAAAACACAAAGGAAAATGATTTTCCTTGCAGGTGGGGCAGTCAAGAGATTCCTTTATAGAAGGAAGGGGAGAAAAAAACAGAGACAGAGTTCTATGCTATAGAATGCAGAATAGCTTTCTTCCATTTCCCAGCAATGCCTCCAAGGCAGGCAGCAGAGCCCTAGGAGAAAACAGCTGTGTACAGTAGGGGAAGATCCTGATGGCTCAAGTTAGCCTCTGGACTGCCAGGTCCTGTAGCCAAGGAATGTATAGAAATAGTTCATTGGCAAGTGCATTAGGCAGAGTTCTCTAAAGCCACAGAACTAATAGAATGCATATGCATTTTTTAAAAAAGAGAATTTATTAGGTTGTCATTTAGAATAAGGGCCAAAGAGTCAAAAAGTAACCACCTGTATGTTGGAGAGGCTAGGAACTCATAGCTGCTCAGCCCATGAAACTGGATGCCTTAGTACTCCCAGTCTGTTTCTGAGAGCTTGGAAGATTCCTGGAGAGTCACTGCTAATCGAGGATGGCTGTGAGCAGCAGCAGCAATGATGGATACCATTCCTCAGGTAGCAGAGAAAACACTCAGCAGCACTCTTCCTAGGACTTCTATATCTGGAAAAACCTTCCACTCTCAGAGCAGGTCTTCCCCCCTCAGTTAATCCTTTCTGGAAACACCCTCACAGACATGCCTAGAGATGTGCATCCTAGGTGATACCAGATACCACTGAGTTGACAGTCCAGAAGCTTGCTTCTCTCCACCTTCAGTGATCTAACTGGAACTAGGAGAGACACTGGAGGGTTGTCACCCTTTATCTGAGAGCAAGAGCCTAAACTTTTCCCTCTTGCATCAGAAACTGTGTCTACTCATGAAAATCCTCTCTAAACCTGGAGGTTGTGGCCTGAAGAAACGAAAGAAGGAAAATGATTGGTGTGCATCTTTCTGGTGGTTAACATGCTATGTCTATGCCTAAGACAACACACAGAATGGAGCACACTACTCATCTGACTCCTAGTAAGGAAATATGGGAAACAAAGGAAGAATAAAAGATAAATGCCTCTATGTATTATCTTGACCATGTCCTTGCTTAAATAAGTGTATAATGTTATTACAAACAAAATGTATTTTTCATTAATGTTGCTCTGCAAGTTCTAGTTCTTACAGCTACATCTAGATCTACTTGCTACATCCTCAGTATTGGGGTGGAAGAGGATGTTCTTCAGACTTTCTAAGGGTTCAGGAGATGAGTGCAATGTGGCAAATCTCTCCCTCTCCCATCTAGTCAAATGTGTATGTTGGGTAAAGGGGACTCATGGAATCCCCATTTTCTAAATTCTTCTTCCCACCAGCTCTGATTCCATACAACAGAGAATAGGGCCACTGAGCCTTACTGTGAAACCCTCTTGTGACACAGAAAATTAGGCCTGAGCAGCATCCCTTAACAAGAAACCAGGTCAGGTTGCTCAGGAAAGGAGATCCGGTTCCTCTTCCACGTCAGAGTGGTCATTATTCCGTAACTCTAGCTTTGTCCTTGTGATGCAGTAAAACAGTGACACAAGTGACAGAAGAACTGCCTCTATGATCCCCAACCCACCAAGGAAGCCAGAGGTCCCTGTAAGAATTGGTCCAGTTCAGGTCTTTGGAGCCTCACTGCATGTCTGGACATCAAACAGGACTAGGATATCTCTATCTGGTCATTTAAAAAAAAACACCCATTTTTTTCAAAGACTTACAACCTGAACTAAAAACTTCAGGTAAAAAAAACCTCTAGAGCCATAGAAAAATTCTTCATATATTCCAGGGTCTTAAATAACAAGTTCCAAAAATTTAAATGTATTTTGATATTAAACTAATCCACTATAAATGTGATAGCTAAGATGTTTGGCTAGATACTTATAGTTTATAAGTATTACCATTCAAATTACCAGATAATTTATACCAACACTTTTAAAGTCTAAAAAACCTGATTAAGAGATAAAACAAAAAGAGGAAGAAAGAAGGAAATCTTCCTCAAATATATCCCACCTGCCTCTCCCCAAGCTTCTACTTTAATTGCAAACACTGCTGTGAGAAATATCAATTGCAGACTTTCTCTATCAACCAAAACCACTTTTAAGCCAAAGTAAAGTTAGCCCAAGGAAGAGGGTAAAGAAACCATTTCTTCCAATACTAAGAGCCACATGGAGGACATACTTTCAAAAACAATTCCCACTTATATGAACCAACAGACCAAAAAAATAAATAAATAAAACAACTTTGAAGTGTTCAGATGAAAAGCTTTCTCCCACATGTTCTTGCTTGTATATGTGCACACACAGCACACCTCGAGCCAGAGATGACAATTAGTAACACCCCACTCAGTAATGTGAAATATAATATGTTTAAAAATAAAACAGGACATAAAGAAACATAAGGTTCATCATTGTATGAGATTAGCTCAAACAAGCAAAGGCATATTTAAAGACTGTTTGCCTGAATAACGTTCAATATTAAGAAGTGCATCAGTCACTGCAGAAAGGAAAGCATGAGCAATTATGTTTCTCATGTGCATAAAGTAAAACCTACCAAATCAAAAAAGCTTCATATTAATTTACTAGCTAGTAAATAACAACTTTCACTGCAGCCTCATAGGAAACATGACTACATGTCTCAGAAGACTGTTTCTTTTAATAACTCCAACGTAGTCAAGTGATTAGGAGTTGAAGTGCAACTCAGCAAAAGCTGTTCTACAGGGGAGAGCAGAGATGAAGAGAGAGTCCCAGCTCTGTGTCTACCTGACATGAACCTAGGATTGATCTTTTTGGAACAGATGGCAAATCCCTTCAGCAAACCTGCATATACTTTCAACCAAGCTTTCTGTAAGTATTGAGCAGGATTGAGCCCCAGATAATGCCTCTTTCAAGAACTAGACTGTTATTTTAGGTTGCAGGCTAAGCATGCTTTCTGTGCTTTCACAAGCTAGAGGTAAGTTGTCATTCTCTTAGGAAACAAAGGGGCCAAAAAAGAGCTTGATTCAAAGACAATGTAACATCCGCAGGGACAGTCCTTTAGCATCTGTACGGCTAAAGGACAGACTAAGTGCCCTCCTTTGAGTAATGATACTTAAGACCACTTTTGTTCCAACGGAAGTATCAGAGCCTCTGATGATATTAGGATCAACTTATATGGGAATAAAACTAAGGCTACCATTTTCATTTATAAGCTGAGAGGGAACAGAATCCACTTAGAAATACAGACACATGAATGAAAAAGGGTACTGTTGGAAATCTACAAAACAATGTGGCATGTTTCCTCTTGCTTGAGCTTATGCAGGTTTTGCACATGCTGTCCCAACCACTGTAAGTTCATATGTGTAACTGCCCTGTTATGTCTGGAAAACTTGTCTTGTAGTCATATGTTGTATAAAATTCTCAAAAAATTAATAAAAATGTTACCTTTTTTAAAAAGTGGCACGTTTCATATAAAAATTCATATGAACATAGAGTTCTAGTTCCCATGACTCAGTACAATGAAGTGCCCAAAAATCCTAGTTACACTGAGCATCTTGTTAGCATCGCTTCCAAGAAGCCTTCTCTGAACCCAGATGGTAGAACTACCCCTACATGTGCACTGCCATAACATGGGTGAGCTTTTGTGTGGCCTGCTTATCTCTTGTACCAATAAGGAGCTTAAAGTACCAGCTTAAAGTGACAGGGAATGTAGGTAATAGTCACAAAATAATGGTTGCTTTTTCCTCACATAAAATTAAGTTTATAGGAAACATCAGGAATTAAAAGACTTCAATAATTCAGTGATGTCTCTTATGTTTTGGCATTTCCCTTATGGTTACCAAGTACCTACCAGACTATCCATCTTACTCACCAGGAAAACAAAAGCATTCCCAGAAATCTCAGAAAAGTTATACATTCTTATGTTTCTTTGGGCAGAATTAAGTCACATGTCCAGCCTTGTCTTCAAAAAACACTGGGAAAGAAGAGGACAGCATGGCTATGAATGGATTTGACTCAGTCTTGGATTTATGTTCATAAAACTGTATACTATAGAGTAAAAAAGAAGATAAAAATAGATTCTGAGTTTGGAACTAAAAGGCTTATCATGTTCTGTTTTCCAGAATTAGACACAAGCTTCTCTTTTTTCTTCTAGTGGTGCATCACAGATACAGTTATTGATGTCACATAGTAAATAGCACTTAGAAATGTGTACAGTGATGTTCCATGTTCCTACTTAACAGGGCTTGCTTCATGATTCACCTTATGTGTACTCAGGGAATCAGTTAATAGTGACCATGAACAGGTAGAAAACTCCAACCTTTCAAAGATTTATTTATTTATTTATTTATTTATTTATTTATTTGGTTTTTTTTGAGACAGGGTTGATCTGGCCTTAATCTCTCTGTCTCACAGAGATCCACCTGCCTCTACCTTGAGAGTGCTGGGATTAAAAGCATACACAACCCCACCTGACTCAAAGCTTTATTTCTTTTATCTGTACTTCTGATTTCATAAACGATAAAGACAATCACCCTATTTCTACCCAAATTTCCTGAAAAATCTAGGCATAATAGGGTTTCAAGGGGACTCAGACACTCTTAATAAGGCTGAAATGACTCAACAGGACCAAAGCCTCAGGCTATACCAGACCTTCACAACCAACTGGGAAAAGTCACTGAACATCTCTATTCTTAAGAACAGAGATCATGCTGGGCATGGTGGCACATGCCTTTAATCCCAGTACTCAGGAGGCAGAGGCAGGTGGATCTCTGTGAGTTCAAAGCTGGCCTACAGCCTGGTCTACATAGTGAGTTCCATGTCAGATGGGGCCACAGAGACCCTGTCTCAAAGACCAAAAAGAAAAAGAAAAAGAATAGAGATCATATGCCAGGTGTGGTGGTGTGGGCCTTTATTCCCAGCCCTCTGGATGCAAAGGCAGGCATATCTCTGTGAGATCAAGGACAGCCTGCTCCACATAGTAACTTCCAGGCAAGCTGGGACTAGGGAGACCCTGTCTAAGAAAAAGAGATCATGACTCTGTCATTTTCCAGAGTTGGCCACAGTCCCTGGCTCTAAGCAAGTATTTACTGAACAAAGAAGGAGGAAGAAATGAATGAAAAATACCTCAAATGAATAACAACTTCATAGATGTCCATTGTCATACGTCTTATATGAAGATATAAGATCAATATTTATGCCTATTCTGAACATACCCATATGCTAAGATAGTTCCCACTTTAGGCACTCAGTATATACTGTTGCTGCTAATGATGATGATGATGGTGATGATGGTGATGATGAAAGTCTACAAAACAATGTTGCAGAAAAATCACATCACACCGACACCAAACTACAGTAAATATGTTAAAAGTAGGCTTATTCTTTTCAATGGATGTAGCTATATGGTCTCTATCAGAGCATGAGGACTTATCCATCAATAGGATACATTTTAAAAGAAACACATTTTCTGGGCTTGAGAAGTGGCTCAGTGGCTAAGAGTCCATATACTCTAGAAAAGGACCTGAGTTTGGTTCCCAGCACCCATGTCCAGCAGCTCCCAACTGCCATATTCAAGCTCCAGAGCATCCGATGTCTTTTGGCCTCCCTGAGTAACTGCCCTCATGTGCATAAATTCTCCAACAGATACAGATATTTTGGACACAGGATTTGGAGCAATGGAGCCAGAACTGACCTGGAAGTCACCTCCTGTGAAGGCTAGCTCTCACAGCTTTGGAGAACACTATGCAATTTGCTAAGGGAGAACATCAATGAATACTTTAAGACCTAATAACCACATCAGCTATCGTCACAACAACCAACATTGGTGCACAAGTGGCACTTTTATCTTGGGGGCATCAACAGCTACCTAATTGGACTTAAAGTCCACTCAATGGGAGGAAACTCATGTGTGGTACTATATACATAGCCAAACATACATGGCTGGAGAGGTCATAGATCTTAGCAAAAACCTCAAGGCTGTCACATCCCCAAACAAATGCAATTTCTTACTATGGGAAAATTTCTTGAGCCTATGGATCCTTATATTTATAGACAAGTATCCCTGCCACCACTCATCAAAGAAGCTTCTAATGCAACCGATGGAGATTATTACAGACTTCCACAACTGGTCATACACAGAGACTGTTTATAAATCGCCCTAACCTAAGTAGCACATCTACAATACAACCTCTACACCTAAGGCTCATAGAACATAGAACAAGGGGTAAAGAGAACGCTGATGCATCTGTTAATTCTCATCAGTGAAGCTCCCTCATACATCAGAGGGCCAGGAACACAAAAGATCACAAATAGCGAAAATGTAGAGAATAAGAGTCTGCAGAGTGTGGGTCCTTGGACAGGACTCCTATATTAAACTCCACCCACCCTGAGCTCAAGGACCATTGTAGAAGAGGAGAAGGAAGGACTGTAAGAGCCAGGGAGGAGGTACATGACCATATGGAAATAGAGTTCTACAGGTTCCTGGGACTTTGCTCATATGAATGGTGTCAGCATGCACAAGTCAAGCAGACAAAAACCTAGCACAAAACTGTGGAATAGGGCAGCAGGTCTCAAACATAGTCGATGAATTATTGTGAGATGATTATTGCTGGGTGAGGAAGAGTTGATCTTCTTTAAGGGAGAAACTCTAGATAGACTGACTAGACCTCAGTGGATGAACCTGTACTGAGGGCTGTCTGGGGACACTAACTTGACAGGATAGGCCTTAACACAAATGACAAAATGTATAAATTCCAGTGGGGGGGGTAGCTATGGGAGGTACCAGTGGGGAAGGGGGTATAAAGATGATTAAGTTGTTCTGCATGAAATGCACAAAAATTCAATTAAAAATTTACAAGAAATAAATATTTTTAAAAATAATTAAGGTGATGAATTTGAAAACAATCTTTCATCTGAATCCAAAAAGTATGATGACGGGTAAGGTTTATAAAATGAAGCCTTGAAAACTTAACAGTCTAAAGTTGTTCAGGGAAATCTCTAAGCAAAATCACCATTTATCTCTGAAAAGATGAGGAGGGAGAGTATGGCTATGAGACACATAATTTCTTGGGAGCAATCAATGAAAGGCAATCTCTATATTGGATTTACATAAGAGCTTGCATAGAAGTTAAAGGAGTATTCTTTATGGATTTAATTAAAATGCTGTATACGAGACCTTTCTAATCATACTGTGCTGCAACTGTATTAAGACATATCAAAATATTTACATTTAAATATTTTATAATGCCACAAGTTTAAAATATTAATGATGCCACATGTAATCATTGACATTTCTATAGCCTTTTCCATAGTAAGTTTGCAAGAAAACAGCAGCCTCACCGTGTTATCCCTAGTCAGCTATTTGAAATTCAGCTTGGCAAACACCAGCTTGCCTATTTCTACAATTCTAATGAAAACTACTAAGAACTTAACTTCCTGCTATTACAATTTGTTCTTATTCTGTTCTAGATAGTGGCACAAAGGGAAGAAAGAAAGGAGTGTTCTCATGTCATTAACAGTCACTGCTGAGTTTAAATGCGCTTCTTTTCCTGGAGATAGCTTTTATTGAAAGATTTCACTAAAAGTGTGAGAAAGGCAGGTGTAAACCATAACCAGTGAATAAGTCAATGTAGTCTACTGGTGAAACGATCTTTACAAAGATCTGAGTGCCATTTGGGAATAAATAACACTTCAAAGCATTGTATTTGTATATAATACAATGTTTATAACAATAAGATATCCTGTCCTAACATTTCCCCTTTCAATGCAACAGGAAATTGCTCTTTCCCCATAGTCATCCTGTAGCCTTTCACCTTCTACTGTCTCTTGTCACTAGCCAAGAAAAAGGCAACTAAGGAAGACGAGAGTCAGATTCTCCTCTCCATGAACAAAGTCAAGGGCAAGTCTTTCTGTAATGATGAATAAAATACAGACAATAAATGCTGGCAGCATCAAATATGAAAGGCGATTACTCCGTGCTTTGTTGCTCTGAGAAAGCTAATTATTAGGGCTAATCATAAAAGAAATTCGTGATTAAAGGAATGACAGCTGGGTGACGGGAACTTTACAAAACCTGCCAACTACAGACAGATTCGCTAAGGATATTTCAGATAACCAGCTATCTTTTTTCTCTACTGCAGTAAATAAAGGCCAGCATTGTATATGCACCCTTTAAAAAGTTTAAAACACATGATGCTGCCTTCAAGAGGAATTGTTTATGAAAGGTTAAATATCATTAGTCTTGGGGGCTGGAGAGATGGCTCAATGGTTAAGAGCACTGGCTACTCTTGCAGAGGATCTGGGTTCAATTCCAGCACCCACATGGCAGCTAACAACCATCCATTACTCCAGTTACAGGAGGCTCTGACACCCTCTTCTGACCTCCACAGGCTTTGCCTGACACAGGTGCACCAACATACATGCAAGCAATACACACATACACATAAAATAAAAATAATAAATAAAATACTAAAAAAATTAGTCTTAAATCTTAGATTGAGATAAAAATATATAATTATGTGGTAATAAAAAATCCTTTTACAGGGGATTTTCTGGCTTGCAAATAAAGAGCATATAAAATAATGATGACACACAGAGAGGGAAAAATAAAACCTGAAATATCACCTAGACAATTTATACCAATGATGTAGTAGCACATTCTTACCTTTCTGATCTTCCTGAGTCAGCTTTCAAATGCTGTTTGTAATTGCCAGTGGAACTAACTCTTTATTTTATTTATTTTCGAGAATTTCATATATAAGTATTGTCTTTGCATTATTTCCATCCCCCCCAGTCCCTCACCAACTCCACCTGTGTACCCCACTCCCTCTCAATGTCCTATACTCTTCTTTACTATTGTTCACACATACACACACACACACACACACACACACACACGTACATAAAATACACTGAGTCCATCAAGTAGTCTTCCTGTGTAACTGCGTTTAGGCCTGCCCATTTGTGATTAGATATCCTCTCAGGTTGATAGTCCCTGGAGAAAACTGATTCTCCCTTCATCAGCATCCATTGATTGCCTGATTCTCTTCATCCCAAGATGGGACCCTGTGATCTCCCCCGCTTCACCTTATCATTTCAGCTGGTTTTGTCATTATGCAGGTCTGGTTAGACTATCACACTGAGGAGATTTCATTGATGCAGCCTCCTTCTCATGTCTAAGGTACATTAGCTAGCAGCAAGTGTCTTGTCCCTCTGGCTCACATCACATCTTCCGTGATGTTCCGAGTCTTGGGGATAGGGGTTGCACTGTAGATGTATCACTTGCAGTTAGGCACTTCACAGTCACTTGTTCTCTGCTAAACTGACTTCTTTAGTTCTCATGCTTCTGCCCATAGATTATTTCTTTCTCTTCTTTTTCTTTTTAGTCTTTTTGAGACAGGGTCTCCCTGAAGCTCCAGCTGGCCTCGAACTCACTATGTAGACCAGGCTCACCTCAAACTCACAGAGATCCGCCTGCCTCTGCCTCACGAGTGCTGGGATTAAAGGTGTGCGCCACCATGTCTGGCTCCCTTTCTCTTCTTATAGTATATGTTTCTTTTAAAAATAATTCTTCATTCCCATCTTGCAATTCAAAACTTTTACCACATATCTAGAGGTCATTAACCACATATTTCTTCTAGTAGAAGGAAAATATCTGCTATATTTCCTTAAAATACATTTAATCCTGAAAATATTTTTAGGATAGAACTGGAAGAAATTTTCTTTATTGCAATTTATGAGAAAATAGGAACTCTCATTTCAGACAACTTTTTAAGATCTGATAAATTCAGTTAATCCTGTATTTTTAATTGCATAATCTAAGCTAATAAAATAAAAAAACATGGAGACCAGTAGAGCAAAATCCACAAACATATTTTTTGTACCTAATCCAGCTCTACTTATTGAGTCTTAACACCAGAAGACATTCTATAGAATTAGCATGACTTTCTCTCCAACTTTCAAAAATATGTACTCAAAACCCAATGTCCTACAACAATCACCATCCAACCACAAAAGCAGATTGCCTCAAATAACTGCACAGCTTAGCTGGATCTGTGTGAATGCTTCTAGACAACTGAGTGACATTTCACTTAGCTTTAGATCAGATGGCTCAAATCTAATAAATAAAAAGCTTTCAAGACAGCAGGCACATTTCATTCTTCTTCTAGCCCAAAATAATTTAGTCCAAGAAGTAACAAGAATATACTATAATAAAAGCGATGGAGACATTTGACGAAGTATAAGATAGTGACCTATCTTCAGGCAGCTTATAACTGAGTTGTTTAGAGAAGACATCCCCATTCACGAAATAACTAGATAGCAACATAATCATGATAGGCAAAATACTAAAACAGTACCCATAATCTCTAACCTGTTCCTATTACACAACATGACAAGAGATTGCGCAAAATTACTAACCATTTGACCATAAATAGGGAGATCATATTTATGAAACTACCATAATTGTTTAGTCCTTTAAAAGCAGAAGTGTTTTCTCTGACTCATTTACAGAAGAGGCAGTCAGATGGATTGCAAGGAATAAGGATTTGACATACCACTGCTGCCTAAGTGACAGAGCTGACAATGTAACAAGAAATGTAAGAAGCCTCAGGAAGCTAAGACACTCCTCCCCTGATAGCCAATAAGGAAAAGGGAATTTCAGTGCTCCAACTGAACTGCAAGGAACTAAAGTCTGGCAATAATCAAAATGAGGGCAGAGATAGATTCTTCACCAGAGTCTCCACATAAGAGCCCAGACTGTCCAAACCTGTGATTTCAGCCTTGAGAGAATCTATGTAGAGAACACAGTTGAGTTTACCTGGACCTGTCCACAAAACTATTAAATTAAAGAAGTGCCACTTAAAACTGCTAAATGTAGGCTAATTTGTTATACAACAGTAGAAAACTAGTATTATAAAAGCACAACGAATGACTGCTTAACAATCCTTAAGTGTTTCCGGCTTCAGTGTTTCACGTGTTTTCCTTTCGGACCATAAGCCTGTAAACTCAATTCTCCTTTGTGTTCCCAGATAGTCAGGACACTATATCTGAATACATAATCAAAATGTGCCTGGAACATGCTGTAGACAGTCTTTAATAAAATTTGATTTTGGCCAGGTATGCTTGCACAACCTGTAATCCCAGCATTCGGAAGGCTGAGATAAGAGGATCTCAAGGGCAAGGTCAGCAGGGATTACATAGTGAGTTCCAAACCAGCCTGGGCTACATAATTGCAAGCACTTAACTTGCCTCCTTCTGAATCAGTTTTAAAATAATCTTGCAGGAGTGCCATTCTATGATCAGCCCTGACCACATATCCAACATTACTGAAGACAGGGATGGTAAAATGCCCTTTTTGTAAATCCTCTGCTCAAGGATTTATATCAAGAATGGAACTACATAAGGGTGCTATTTTTAGCATTGCTAAAATTGCTTCTTGGGAAATTATTTCAGTGGCTTCATCCCCTCAGTATACAAAAGCCTTAATGTGGAAATATCATTTTATATTCTGCTGATACGCTGCTGTCTGGCCAGCAATCAGTTTGTTTATGGTCATCTGAAAACACTAAAAATACTTTTTTTTCTCTCTTCCTTTATTTCAATCCTGTCCTCAAGTGATTGCATGGTTTGTTTTGTCCCTTAGCTCTTCATAAGATAAATATCTGCAGAAAAATCAATTGTCTTAAAAAATGTTTGTTGCTTAAAAAAATCAGAAAGTGCTTTTAAAACAATATTCTCTCAAAAATCTTTAAGAATTTTAATTTATACACCACCAATGCACACTGAAAATGTGTTGGTCCCTCTGATAATATTCATCTCCTAATAACTTGTTTCTGAAGTGCATTTTTCCTTGCTTTTCCCATCCCCCACCACATCCTTTCCAAGAAATGTAGGCTCACTAAAGGAGTTTGTAATATTGCCATGTTTATAAAGATAAATCATTGCAAACAACCAAGAACAGGTGACTTCAAAGTCCTTTTTGCAAAGAGAATACATGAATTACAGCAAGAAAATGCAAGTTTTAGCTCAATCCTTCCATTTACTGACAGTACCGTCTTTTCTGTTTGCTGATCCCAAATGACCATACATATCACCTGGAGGTGATGAGACTACCCAGGCAGAACAGAGACCAGCAGAACCAGTACCAAATGCATTGCAGTTACTTTCAAGGCAGTATCATGGATTCAATGCACCTAATTCCTAGTAATTTAAGATCGGAGTTGAGCATCGTATGTTTGAAAAGCAGAGTCTCAAAATTTTGCATTTCCTCAAAGCCAAGTTAAAGCTGATTTCAAATCAATAAAAATTTATTGCATACCTGAAGGTAATACATCTGGCTCAACAAGGTTAGTCTAACATAAAAATACACTTGTTTATTTGAATTCTATTATAATTGCATGTGTAATTAAGTATGCCAATTATCATTCAATTGCTATGACACACGCCTTACATTTATTGTATTATTAACCCTTGCAACAATAGTAACCCTGAAACATAAGGATACAGCTTTACTGAGTCACCCACCACTCGTGCTGGGGTAAGATCTTCATTGACTTAGCTGCATTTGAGTTACATGCTTCTGTAAGTAATCTCTCACCAATATTCCCATAAGTGACCAAATAAACTCATTGTTTCTCCAAGTTGGACACTGGTGAAATTGTTACTTTGGTCTTTCTTTGGTTACCTGTCTGGAGTGAGTAGATTTCTGTTCATGTCTCCCCAAGAAAAATCACTGAGCAATTAGAACACAGCAAAGAAGAACATAGAAGCCAGTATAACAGGGCATTACTGTTATCCCAGCACTGTAGGCTGAGGCATGACTCCGAATTTTAATCCAGCCTGGGTGGCACAGCACGACTGTGTCTCAAAAAAAAGAAAGAAAAAGAAAAAAGAAAAAATGATAATAGTGCCTTTTATAAGACAAAAGGAAAGGAACCGAGGACAAGAAGGGACAGTTTCAAAGAAGTGGTGAGATTGAGCTGGAAAGGGAGGTACGATTTTCCACGTTCAAGGTGCTGATTATTCCTGAAGACAGACTGTGCAGAATGGTTTCTTCATCAATGCTTGCTGAAAGAATGAGAGATTTGCCTCAGCCTGACCCAGAACATTTAATTTTAGGAATTTACTTTCCCTTATTTTCTCCATCTCCTACTTGACTGAATCAACTTTCTTCTCTAATTTACCTGCCCTGCTTAACACTTAGTTTGCACCATCTAGACACACACAGGACCAGATGCTAAACTCTTGTTGAGATCATCAAGCCTTTGGGCCATACTCTGAGAATTCATTTGAAAATCAATCATGTAAAACTCTTCAATAAAGATTTAGTTCCAGGTTTGAAATACACAAAATAATTTAATCTAAAGGAATGCCCTCAAAAGAAGACTGCATAAATAATAAATTTCCAACTGGCTGAATGACAAACAATTGTCCTTTTAATGATAACTACTCTACTCTTCCATCTGGCAACCCACTCACTTGCCTTTTAAATTGAACTAAAAGACCATTGAACATGGTTTTTATCTCTCTCCCGTGTGTCTCTATGTTTCATTCACTGTGTTGTTAAGGATAATATGCACGATGACAATTTTGTTATATTCTTTTCTAAATATTGAATATTGGACAGTCAAAATGATTAAAGCTTTATTTTACAATCCTTCTAAGAATATCATTCTATATTAACTTAGAGTCCTCATTTTGAAAATAATGGAAACCCAGTTCAAACTGGTTTAAGCAATAAAGATCACCTATTGACCCTTGTAACTAAAGGTTCAGAGGAACAGAAAACTTCAGTGCTGGTTTGATTTATCAGCTCCACAGTATCCAAGACCTTTTTCTTCCTTCTCCCTTTCTCCCAATCAGCACTGCCCGAAGGTTTTCTTTTTTATGGTGACAAAAATAAATTCTGGTTCTGGAGAGATGGCTCAGTGGTTAAGAATACTGGCTTCTCTTGCAGAGGACCCCGGTTCAGTTCCCAGCACCCACGTGGTGGCTTACAACCACTTGTAACTCCAGTTCCAGAGGCTCTATCCCCCTCTTCTGATTTCTGTGGGCACTGTGTGACAGGGGTACACTTATATATATGCAGGTAATATACTCATACACATAAAATGAAAATAATAAATAAAATACTTTCTCAAATATTCCCATGTAGTCAAAGATTGAAAGTATCCACATTCCAATGAGTACCACCTCACACCTCAAGTCCTAAATTAATTAGTTGTTATGTTTTGAATCCAAAATGCCCACATAGACTCCCATTTTGAGTGCTTAGTTCCTGGCTGTTGGCATTGCTCAGGGAGGTTGTGGAACCTTCAGGTGGGGCCTGCTGGTGGAACTACATTTTTGGATGTGGGCTCTTGACAGTTCCTTGGGCGCCTTATTCTGATCTTGCTGTCTCTGCTTCCAAGACATGATGTAAGGAGTCTGCCACACAATCCCTCTGGCACATATTCTGCCATGCCTGTCCTGTCATGGTAGACTGAAAGTTCTGAAACTATAAGCCAAATAAATCTTAAAATTGGTTATTAAAGTGGTTTTTGACAATTTCATACATGTACTATAATGCATAATGACCTCTCTCACCTCTATCCTTCCCATCTCCCTACTACCTCTGTCTTCTCCCCATCTCCCCAACAAATCTCTCATATTAATGTCTGTTGTTTTGTTTGTGAACCACCAAGTTTGACCTGGACCATCTACGTGCCTGTGAGTTTAGAGCTTGAATCTATCAATAGCCTACATTTCATCAGTAAGGGGGAAAGTGCCCAAAGCCCCTGTCCATGATAAATCCTTTCTTTCAAGTTGGTCTATGAGGTATTTTGTCACCGTGATGTAAAGTAACTAATATAATAGTTAATGTTTTTTTTTAATTCATTGTAGAAAATTCTCACTGATTTGCTTCTTTCATTCTCTGGATAGAGGAAAAAGACAATGCAGCCAGCCTATTAGGATTAAAATAGCCAGGACTCCAACCCAGAATTGTGGGCATAGGCTCCATCCCTTTTTCTCCACCCAAAGCCAAATTACAGACTGAGAGAATGCCAAGGACAAAATTGTACAGTCCTGACAATCTAGTCAGACAATTCCTCCCACATTTTGATAAATTTCTGCAGTATACCCCAGGGTCTTTCTTCTTTTTGATTCTTAAATTAGCCTTTTTTCTTTTAATTTTGAGATAAATTTAGAATTATAAGAGAGTCACAGATAGTATAGAAAATTCCCATACACTTTCAATTTAGCCTTCTTCAATATTAATATTTCAGTTAACCGTGGCATATTTGTCAAAACTAAAAAATTAGCATGTGCACCATCTTATAAACAAAACTGCATACTTAACTTGGTATTCGCCAGTTTTTCCAGCACTATCTATCCTACCCATCCCAAGTTTCAATCCAGAGCTTGACCTCACATTCCTCAGATTTGTGTTAGTTTCCCCATCTCCCTTTACTTTCTATGAATCAATATATATTCTTCAAGAATTTTGTTGCAATCCACAAAATTTTGACTATTTTCATATATCCTCAACTGGGCCTATGACCATCACAGATTTGAAATTGCACAATTTTTGAAACATACTATTTGTATATCTTTGTGATGCACATCAGGATAATTCACTATATGCATATATGTCTAATAATTAAAGTGGGGCAACAAGCATTTCTATCCCTTCAAATGTTATATGGAATTAACAAAGATTTCCAACAGCAGATAAATAGATAAGGACAGTGTGGTGTACATGCACAATGGAATATCATTCTAACATTTGTGTCAAATTTTCAAAGAATCAAAAAAAATATTATTTAATAAATGAAATCCATCTGGAGCGATGGTTCTGTGGTTAAGAACACTGTTCTTGCAGAAGACCCGGGTTCAAATCCCAGCACCCACTTGGCAGCTGACAACTGTCCTTAACTCCACTTCCAGGGGATCCTACAATCTCTTCTGTCCTCTGCAGGCATTGCACAACAGGGGTGCACTTACCTACCTACGGGCAATACATGCATACACATAAAATAAAAATAATAATAAAATATTTTTTTAAAATGAAATCCTGCAGTCCATTATAGCAGCATGGGTAGAACTGAAGGCTAGCACACTAGTTTAGAGTAAAAAGACCCTGAAAGAAAAGTGACCAGTCTTTCTTGGCTAAGAGCTGGGAATGTCCTTGAACTTGCCAGCACACTTGTCTTTGCCTGAACCCAAAGATACTAGAACTATCTAAGCCAAAGTTGTCCCTGATGTCCCTGGTTCCACCATAGCTAGAAGCTAGGGATGCTAGGAAGTCTGTTTTTTTGGTGGGGGGTGGGGGTGTTGTTTGTTTGTTTTTTCCTTATCTCTTTCCCTAAGAGTACCATGTTCCTAGGAGCCATACTGAGGACTTGACAGGAAACCTAGGGACCTGGACACCTGGAATGAGAACCGGACTGACCAACTCATCTCCCCCTCCCTCCCTCTATTCACTAATGCTTTATTAACTCCATGGTAATGAGGCTCAAAGAATCCTATGCCCAGAGAACCTCCTGTTGTCTAGGAGCTCTGTTTTCTCTACCCTAAGCTCCCTATAATAAAATACTTTTTCTAAAATTCACCCTCTGTGGTCCATAAATTTCATTTTCAAATTCATGAGACAAGAACCTGAAAGTCTCTGGCTTGAGAAGGCTTTGGTGGTTGTTGAGTTTCCAGGACCCTAGCCTCTCAAGCTAAGCATAACAGAGTCAACAAAAGGCTCGGTTACTCTCAGAGACACCCTGATATACTTGCATCATTCAGACTCGAAAGATAAATATCACAGATTTTCACTCATTCATGGAAACTCAAAAGTCGATCTCACTGATGAATAGGCTGTGATAATGGTCATGAGAAAATGGGAAGGGAAAGAGGCCAGTGGACAGAAAGGAGTCACATAAGGGGCACCAAAAGAAAGGAAGAATCAGTTTTAATTTTCTATAGCACAGTGTGATCTTTCTAATAGTGACCCATCCAGACTCATTCCTCGAATTCTGTGAACACAGGCAAATGTGTGACCCTACCTTATATTCCATGGAAATGAATGGATGACATTGGGAGGGGCAAGCTTCATAGTATGAAAAAAGAGGCTGGGGAAATGGATCACTGGATAGTGCTTGCTGCACAAATGTGAGGATGGGACTTTGGATCCCCAGAACCCATGTAAACTCTGGATATGTATGACAGCCTGCTTGTAATCCCAGTAAGAATGGGAAAGAGAAAGGAAATCCCTGGAGTAAGCTGGGTAGACCGACTAGAAGAGGTAGGGTCTAGGTTCAGCAAGAAGGCTTGTCTCAATATATAATGTGGTGGAGAACTGTCACTGAAACTGGACATCAACCTCAGGCCTTCACACACAAATACACATGCACCCACATATATATGTACCCCACCCACAAACAAACATACATACACATACCACACAAACATACATACATACACACACATAGTATGAACCAAAGTTAATAAAGAAAAGGTACTACCAATTATGGCCAATACTGAATTGCTGGCTTCTCAAAACTTTCTGTACTCATCTGCTGGCGCACTGTAACACAAGCATTCTAAAAGGGACACAGAGGTAGTGGGAGAATAAAAGTAGACACCACCACGTTTCTGAGCACAGCAACCTCTCAAGACCCTGTAGGCATGTTCTTCAATGGCTCGTAGCAGAGCACCAGGGTATAATTCTTTCTTTATAAACAGTACCAACATCATCAGTTTGGTTCTGATCTGCACAGAAAACGTGCTGTGGGAGGACTGCAACACTAATGTTTTTAACATTAATTAATAAACTAAATGCTTTGACTCCATCTCTCTAGGGGATTTTTTTTTTCAGAGGAGGACAAACTAATGTACTATGTGTCAAAAATGCATTTTTACCAAAATGGACTGTATAAAAAAGGCCTGACCTTGGTTTAGAAGAAGAAGAAGAAGAAGAAGAAGAAGAAGAAGAAGAAGAGGCAATACACTCATACACATAATAACGAAGTAGAAGAAGAAGAGGAAGAGGAAGAGGAAGAGGAAGAGGAAGAGGAAGAGGAAGAGGAAGAGGAAGAGGAAGAGGAAGAGGAAGAAGAAGAAGAAGAAGAAGAAGAAGAAGAAGAAGAAGAAAAAGAAAACAAAGCAAATTCCTATGTAAATGCAAAATGTGGTGGACCCCGTGGCTCACTCCTGTAAAGCAAACACTGGGAGGCAAGGGGATCAGGAGTTCAAGGCCAGTCTGAGCTACATAGTTAAGACTCTATAAAAAAAATTAAAAATAGGACCTCCATCGGTGTAGCGGCTCTGATCTTAGCAGACCACCAGAGAGTGCTGAGCTCTGGCCTCCCTCTGGCCTCCCTCTGGCCTCCCTGTGGCAGAGGGTCTGAGACTGCAGGAGACTGCATGAGAGACCCCAGGTCCTGCCTCCACACCGTGGTGAGATTCCCCTAATTGCACCATACCCATCCCTCTACCTGGGATTTTGTGAGGCCCCTCCCAAGGCACTAAGGCAGATCTGACTTTGGTAGGCTAAGGCTGAGACCCTAGCAGACAGCTTGAGAGGGTGGGTTATGACTGACCTCCATTGGTGTAGCAGCTCTGATCTCAGCAGACTGTCAGAGTGCCAAGTTCTGGCTTCCCTCTAGCCTTCCTCAGGATTAGGGGATGAAAACACAGGGGACTGCCTGAGAGCACTCAGATCCTGCCTCCACATGGTGGAGGAAGCCTGAGTATAGATGACTGGAACCTGAATTGGGCTTCTGTGTATACTCCTGATTAGTTGATCTGAAGCCATCTGTTCCCTCCAAATTAAACCTGAAATAATCTGAACCCTATACCCAACAGGCTTTACATAACCAATAAAGAAAGTATCTAGGCACCCCCATAATACAAACAGAAGCATACTTCAACTTAATTCTCATATTACAATCATAAACAACAAAAGAAATTCACATGCCAAAATCACAATGAAAGAATAGTAAAATGGAAAGCCAAAACACTATGTGCCCACCAAACTCCAGCTGTTCTGTGGAAGAGTTCTACAAGGAGGACCCCTAGAGATAAACCAGTACACTGAATTTAAAAGAACAATCATAAACATGATCAAGGAATTCAATGAATTTAAAGAATACACGAACAAACAAATCAAAGAGCTAAAAGAACATAGGGATATACTTCTGAATGAATTCACAAAAGAGAAAGATTGAAGAAAACTCAAGCAGAAATAAGAAGGAAATACAAAACTCAATA
>NW_008345699.1:62556-68202 GCF_000622305.1 Nannospalax galili | reverse complement strand
AACCTCACCACTAGAATGAGTGAAATGGAAAACAGAATATCAACACTGGAGGATAAAGTTGAAGAATTGGACCACTCAAACAAAGATTATGGAAAATTAAAAAAAAACACAGGAATAGAATATGAAAGAGATGTGAGACACCATGAAAAGACCAAATCTACATGTCATAGGAATAGAGGAAGGAGAAGAATTTCAGGTTAATGATATTGACCAGATCTTAAACAGGACTGTAGAAGACAATTTCCCAAAATTAAGGAAAAACATGCCCATACAAATACAGGAAGCACATACAACTCCCAATAGACAAGATCAGAAAAGAAACTGCCCACGACATGTTTTAGTAAAAACACTAAATGTATAGAACAAGGAGACAATACTGAAAGCAGCATAAGAAAAACAAGTCACATACAAAGGAAAGCCCATGAGAATTACAGGTGGCTTATCAAGGCAAACTATGAAAGCCAGAAGAGCCTGGACCAAGGCATTTCCAGTTCTACATGACAATAGATGTCAGCCCAGAATACTTTACCCAGCATAAATGTCTATTATTGTTTAGGGGGGGGGGAACTCCCATGACACAAACACCCTGAAAGAATACATGTTCACAAAACCAGCCCTTCAAAGAATACTTGAAGCAATACAGAGAGCAGAGAGAGAAACAACTATACTCCCAGGGCAATGAAAGAAAATAAATAAAGGTATAATCAAGGAAACACAATATTAGACAGAGAACACAAACAGCAATCAAAATGACAGCAACCAATACACATCTTTCAATAATAACCTTAATATCAATGGACTGAACTCCCCAGTTAAAAGACACAGGCTAAGTGAATGGATTAAGAAACAAAAATCTATCTCTTTGCTGTCTGCAAGGAACTCATCTCATCTTCAAGGACAGGCACTACCTTAAGGTGAAAGGATGGAAAAGACTATTCCAAGCAAATAGCACTAAGAAACAAGCAGGGGTTGCAATTCTAATATCTGACAAAATAGACTTCAAAGTAAAACTAGTCAGAAGAGATAAGGGGGGTCATTTCATTCTGATCAAAGGAACAATTAAGCAAGAAGATATTACAATCCTTAACATATATGCACCAAACTCTGGTGTAGCCAAATTCATAAAAACAACACTTCAGAACTTTAAGATACAGGTTAACCTAAGTCAGTAATAGCAGGGGACTTCAATACCCCACTGTCTCCATTAGACAGGTCAAGAGGACAAAGAACAAACAGAGAGATGTCTGAATTAAATGATACCATACATCAAATGGTACAGACATTTTTCAAATATACCACCCAAGCACCAAAGAATATACTTCCTACACAGAACCCCATGGAACTTTTTCAAAAATTGACCACATACTGGACCACAAAACAAATCTCAAAAAATAACAAAAAAATTGAAATGAATCCATACATTCTATTGGACCACAAAGCAATAAAGCTCAAAATCAACCCTGGACAAAGCCCTAGTCACTACATGGCAATTAATTAACACACTCCTCAACAATGCAAAATGAAGAAAGAAATAAAGGAGACATTAAGAAAGAAATGTCAAAGGAGAAATTAAGAAAGAAAAGAATTTCTGGAATTCATCAAAAAGGACAATACAAGACAACACAAGTTCTGGGACATGTGAAAAGCAGTCCTAAGAGGGAAGTTTATAGCTCTAAGTGTCTCCAAAAAGATAAACAAATTAGAAAGAGCCCAAATAAATGACACTGGAAAGGCAAGAACGAATGAAACCCAAACACAGCAGAAAGAGAAGAAATAACAAAAGTCAGAGCAGAAATTAATGAAATAGAAACAAAGAATACAAAGAATCAATGAATCCAAGAGCTGGTTCTTAGAAAGGTTAAACAAGATAGACAGACACTTAGCCCAGTTAACCAAAAGAAAGAAAGGGCAAATCCAAATCAACAAAATCAGAGATGAAAGGGGAAACAGCACAACAGACACCCAAAAGATCCAGATCATTTTAAGGGAATGTTTTAAAACCTGTACACTATCGAATTTGAAAATCTAAAAGAAATGTGTGGATATCTAAAATCATGGGAACCACTAAAGTTAAACCAAGAAGAGATCAACAGTTTAAACAGACCCATAACATATAAGGAAATTGAAACCGTAGAAAAAAAAAAAAACAAAACCAGGCCCAGATGGATTTACAACAGAATTCTACCGGACAGTTAAAGAAGACCTCCAACCAATATTACTTAAATTATTCAAAAGGATAGAAACAGAGGGAGAACTCCCAAATTCCTTCTATGAAGCCAGCATCACTCTAATACCCAAATTGGCTAAAGACACAAAGAAAAAAGTAAACTACAGACCCATATCCTTAATGAACATAGACACAAAAACTCTCAGCAAAATACTTGCAAACTGCATATAGACACACATCAAAAAGATCATTCACCATGAACAAGTAGGCTTTATTCCAGAGATTCGGGGATGGTTCAACATACACAAGTCAATAAACAGCATTAATCATACAAATGGACTCAAAGACAAAAAACACATCATCATCTCAATACATGAAGAAAAGGCTTTTGACAAAATTCAGCATGCACTTATGTTCAAAGTCCTGGAGGGAACTGGACTGGAGGGAACATACCTCAACATAATTAAAGCTATATACAACAAACCCACAGCCAACATCATTCTAAATGGATAAAAACTGGAAGTATTCCCATTAAAATCAGGAACCAGGCAAGGATGTCCACTAGCTCCACTCCTTTTCAACACAGTGCTTGAAAATCTGGCTAAAGCCAGGAGAGGAAAATTAAAGAGTAATAACTGGAAAATAAGAGATCAAACTATCCCTTTTTGCATATTATATGATACTATACCTAAGAGATCCCGAAAGTTCCACCAGAAAACTCCTAGAATTGATCAACACTTTCAGTAGAGTAGCAGGTTATAAAATCAATTTACAAAAATCAGTAGCCTTTCATTGTACCAAAAACAAGCAACTGGAGAAAAAATACAGGGAAATGCTCCCATTCACAATTGTTCCAAAAAAATAAAATATCTTGGAATAAATCTGACCAAAGACACCAAAGATCTCTACAATGAAAATTTTAAATCTTTAAAGAAAGAGATTGAGGAAGACACCAGGAGATGGAAGGACCTCCCATGCGCACGGATTGGAAGAATTAATATTGTTAAAATGACCATCCTACCAACAGCAATATATACATTTAATACAATCCCAATCAAAATCCCCATGACGTACTTCACAGAATTAGAAAAAAAATCCTTAAATTCATATGGAAGCACAAAGACCCCGGATAGCCACAGCAACCCTGAGCACAAAGAGCAATGCTAGGGTGATTACTATACTAGATCTCAAAGTATACTATAGAGCTATAGTCATAAAAACAGCATGGTACTGGCACAAAAATAGACACATAGATCAATGGAACATCATTGAAGATCCAAACCACAGTACATGCAATTTAAGCCACCTGATATTTGACAAAGGTGCTAAGAACCCACAATGGAGGAAAGACAGCACCTTCAACAAATGGTGCTAGCGAAACTGGTTCACCACCTATAGAAGAATGAAACTAGATCCTTACCTTTCACCTTGCAAAAAAGTCAACTCCAAATGGATCAAAGACCTCAATGTGAAACTGGAAACCCTGAAACTATTAGAAGAAAATATTGGTAGTAACTTACAAGATCTAAGTGTAGGAAAGGATTTTCTAAATTGGACAGAAGTTGTTCAGGAATTAAGGTCAGCAGTCAATAAGTGGACCTCATGAAACTAAAAAGCTTCTGTATAGCAAAAGAAACAATCAAAGAAGTGAAGAAAAAACACACAAAATGGGAAAATATCTTCACCAGTGAAACATCTGACAGAGGTTTAACATCCTGAATATATAAAGAACTCAAAAAACAAAGAATCAAGAAACCAAATGACCCAATTAAAAGATGGGCTAATGATCTAAACAGAGAGTTCTCAGAGGAAGAAATAAAGATGGCTAAGAAACATCTCAAAAAGTGTTCAACATCCTTAGTAATTAGGGAAATGTAAATTAAAACCACACTAAAGTACCACCTCACCCCAATCAGACTGGCTAGGATCAAGAGAACAAATGATACCAAATGCTGGGAAGGATGTGGAGAAAGGGGAACACTCATTCACTGCTGGTGGGATTGCAAACTTGTGCAACCCCTATGGAAAACGTGGAGAACTCTGAGAAAACTTAAAATGAACCTACCATTTGACCTGGTTATACCACTCCTTGGCATATACTCAAAGGACTCATCTTATTGTAGAGACACTTGTTACAACCATGTTTGTTGCTGCTTTTTTCACAATAGCTAAGAGTTGGAAGCAACCTAAGTGTCCCTCAACTGACGAGTGCTTAACAAAAATGTGGTATATTTACACAATGGAGTTTTATCAGGAGTAAAGAAAGATGAAATAATGAAACTTGCATGTAAATGGATGAATCTAGAAACTGATATACTAAGTGAAGTGACACAGACTCAGAAAAACAACATGTATTCTCCCTCATAAGTGGATTCTAGCACCAAATCCTTTTAAATTCCAGGTCCTTTTAATAAGACGATGCTATACAGCAGTCATTTCTGCATGAAATAACTGCCATCATCATGACTTCAGCTGAACCTGATCACTAAACATCGTCACAATTGGGCTTGTTGATGGGTGTGCTCATTCATTAAAGGATGGCCAAGCAGGGTCATTGGACCCTCACTGGATTATCCAGCCACTCTTCCCAGCCAACTGTATGTAATTTGGCCCTAATCACACATGGCCTCCTGCTTTGGGGAGGGCTAAAGTATACAATCTGGGGAAGGCTAGGAAGATAAGGCATGATGCATGCTGGGTAAAGGCTTTCCAGTGTGCATACCCTCAGGTCATACATACACCTCCGCAACCCCTCAGTTATCTCAGTAAGTAATCTCAGTAAATTAGTTGGTTCCCCAGTAAAACTTTAATCAAACAGTGGCTTGACACTGGAACCTTAAAATGAAAATAAGCATTGCTTAGCATCCCCAGGAAAAGAAGTCTCACAACAGAAGGAAAATTTATTTTTTAATGCTATTATGTCTCATAATTATTATTTTTTATTTGTTTATGGATCTTCCATATTTATAGAAGTAATTTGACTAGAAATGGAACACCTAAAGATTATGTGAATATTAAGTTATGCTCATCTAGAGAATTTTCTTAGCATTGCACCAAATGAAAACTCAACCAATAGTATTTTCTCCACATTCTCATCAGCTTCAACTTTTTACAATTCTTTTTTTTTTTTCTGGTTTAGGCCTTATTCTTTTTTTTTTTTAATAATCACATGCTTAGAAGAAGCATTTCATTACAACAGCATTGACATAGTCAATAACAATTCCCAGAGCTAAGATGCATCTCTTTCAAAAGTGGCTGTAAATTTTTAGGTTTACAGTTGAATTAATACACTTATACAATATTGAACTCAGTATAGACACTGTAAGACATAAAATTGAATGAGTTTTTAACTTTTAAAAAGGATCTCCATTTCATTTTAAAATATGCTGTTTCTTACAGAAAAACTCATTGTTCTTGCTACTAACACTGAGATGTTGGTACATGCATCTCTAATCTGTATGTATCTGATTATTACTGGT
>NW_008345699.1:62128-62481 GCF_000622305.1 Nannospalax galili | reverse complement strand
TATTAAAATACACAGTTTCATACAGAAAAATTCATTTTCAATGCAATTGGCCTTAAGATGTTTGCACATGCGTTTCTAATCTCTATATATGTGATTATTACTAGTCACAGTCAGTTAGTTACTGAGTTCCTTGGCATCTCAGCATGGACATAAAGTCATCAGGTAGATTTCAGTGGTAATGTTTTCCACATCTACTAATTATTAAGGAGCAAATTTTTATGCTTTGAAAAATTATTTTTTCTTTTTTATTTATTTATATATGCACTTCCCAGGTAGCACCCTCCCATAGCCTACCTTCCCCCACTAGAGACCTTATACTCTGATATCCCTGCTACTGTCTGCTGTGTCGTGGG
>NW_008345699.1:1982-60599 GCF_000622305.1 Nannospalax galili | reverse complement strand
ATGATAAGAATAGGAGGTAGGAATTGGCTAGGCAGTTAGGGTAAAAAGACCTCAAAGAAAAGTAGCCAGTTTCTTGGCTAAAACGCACAATTTTGGCCATTCCAAAGGCCAAAAATGTCAAAAATACATGGGAGCTTTTATCTAATCCTTAAAAGATTTTAGGGTTATCTCTTCAGAGGGAGGAATATTAGAGCAGCCAAAAGCACCATAAAAAAAAAATCAAAGAAGAAGGAAGAGTACATGAAGTTATCAGAAAAAAGCGATGGGGAGATATGGGAGGAGCTGGAGGGAAGGGAATGGGCACGGATTTGATTAAAACACCTTATATACATTATGAAAATCTCAATAAATTATTCATTTAAAGAATATAGATCCACCCCAATTTTACTATAAAAAAGAATTCTATTAAATATATAAATGCTCAATAAAAATTTTAAAAAATAAGTTTTTTTAAAAGTACATGATGATTTATGATTAGGAATCCATTTTCAAAAACAGAAAATCACCATCAAGATAGCAGCCATACGGACACAAACCATGACAGAAATTCAATGAGATTCTTTTTCATCTTTGTTTATGTGACAACTCTTACTATCAGTCTCAAATGGTCCTCTGTTCTGAACCCTGAATTAGAAAAGATATATGCAGCAAAGTTTCATAAGAATCATCTGTCAGAAAAGGAAAGCTTTTAAAACCTCATTTAAACATGCCTTGGTTATCTAGTAAATGAAGTACATTTTCTAATTTAAACTCAAAGAAAGCTTAATTAATTTAAATGCCACCTTGATTACTTCTCCTATTGATTCCGTGAAAGGATATACTAACACTGAGACAGTAGAAGGCTGCTCTCTTTAACACATAACACAAAAAACACAGGGTAATATAAGAACCTTGCTTCTTTTCAGGTTACAAAAATTCTCACAGAGCCATTATTACTGGATATAATTATGGAGTCTTGACTACTTTCACTTACAACTGTTATTAATACACATGTTGTCTTTCAAGAAGAAATTGCTTTTACTCTCAACATATCTTCCCTAACAAATGATTACAAAAAAGAGGTGACTGCTTAGAAGTTTTAGCACATTATCTGCTAGGTATACCTTTTTCTTCCCTTTTCTTAAAAAACAATTTATACTTTTAAGTGAAAATATGCTGTCCAAAAATGAATTTTGCTGATTATTGTAAAGAAAGATCATAGTTTTAATACATTTGTTTTCTAGTTATGATAATCAACTACTGATTACTGATAAGGTCATTGAAGTAGTTATGGCTTTTATTAATAATTCTATTACTATTGGCACTGTGGTAAGCAAGCTGTTAGAATTAAAAATGTTTTCTAGTTATGATAAATAATGACTAATAGTTCAAGTAACATGATTACTGATCAGAGTTGGAATCTAGAGCCTCCAGCCAGCCTCCGAGTAAAGTATTCTCCCCAGAGAATCAGAGGGAGACCCAAAGTTCTCCAAGAGACGGTGTCTAGGAAACTAGTAATGGTCTCAGGACATAGCACCAAGGGACAGAGGCAGAGAAACATAAGCTGGGGATGTGGGAGCAGAATGGAATGGATTGAGAGAGTCTGGAACAGAACTGTTCTCTGCTCTACATACCAGGCTTCCCTTTTAAAAGCACCTATATCTTCCTGTAATGAGTAGAGGGGGTCTACTTCTGGTGCTAAGCTACCTCAGCCATACAGGACGAGCTACCAGGAGCCTCTGCTCACAGGATATTCTTTTCAGTTTCTGAATCATGCCTAAGCTAACTTTATTCTCACAGAGAGAACTGAACATCTTTGTCGAAATGATCTACAGTTTTCTCAGAGATTAAGGCATTTTGTATGTATATTTTTTCCTAATCAGAGAAAAGTGAATTTCCTTGGAGTCTTCCCTCTGAGGTTCTGTAAAGCTCCTTTGTCTCTGGGGAAGAGAAGTGGCAGACCCAAGTTTCTCTTATGAAGCCCACACTGAAAGAGCTTATTTCTAATTTTGCAGGTAGGAACTGGAGTTCTAGTAACTGTTATTACACCCACTCTTTCAGCTTTTATTTTGTTCTAAAATTAAAAGAGGGAGTCGGGACAGCAAATGCCATTGGGTAAGCCATGTGAGTGAGGGTTTCTGTTCATCTCACTGAGCACTGCTCAAAGGCAACGAAACAGGAACAGCAGGCACACAGGGTACAGACTTGAAGAGCCCTTCTGTGGAAAATGAATGAATTTCTAAACTAAATCACATTTGTCTTTCGAATTTCCACGGAAAACCATTAAAACTAACTTTAGAACTGGGTGTGGTGGCATGGTAACGCATGCCTTTAATGCCAGCACTTGGGAGGCAGAGGCAGGTGTAGTTCTGAGAGATCGAGGCCAGCTTGGTCTACATACATAGTTCCAGGCCAGCTGGGGCTACAGGGAGACCTTGTCTCAAAAAGACAAAAAAATAATAAGGAGGAGAAGAAGGAGAAGGAGGAGGAGGGGGAGGAGGAGGAGGAGGAGGAGGAGGAGAAGGAGAAGAGGAGGAGGAAGAAGAAGAAGCTCTTTAGATAACCTATCAGGGAACTTATCACTGGAGAAAACTGATTCTTCCTCCTTCAGCATCCATTGGTTGCCTGAGGTGGGATGCTGTGAAATTTCCCCCATCCACACTGGCATATCAACTGGTGTTGTCATTATGCAGGTCTTGTTAGGCCACCATACTATGGAATTTTCACCAGTGCAGCTTCCCAATCATGTCTAGAATGCATTATCTAGCAGCAGGTGTCCTGTTCCTGCTCTTACAACCTTTCTATTCCCTCTTCCATGATGTTCACTGAGCCTTAGGTATAGAGGTTATATTGTGGGCACCCCACAGTAATGGTCAACCCTTAACACATGGACACAGGAGCACCATTAAATGGTACATTATATATCTATCTACTGATATATGTATGTATAGAAGCATGTATGTACACTCAATGGCTTTTCTAGTCCAAAGCACCCAAAACCTACACAGTCCTCCCAAAAACAACCAGGTCAGGTCTGTCATGGCAATAGCCCACTTTCTGGTACCAATTTTTTTGTCTTAGTTATTTTCTATTGTTGTGATCAAAACACCGACCAAAACCAACTTGGGGAGGAAAGAGTTCATTTGGCTTACATCTCCAGGGTCACAGTTCATCATTGAGGGGGCCCAAGGTAGGAACTCAGGGCAGGAACCTGGAACACAGACCATGGACGATAGCTGCTTACTGGTTTGCTGCCCTGGCCTGTCCCAACCTGCTTTCTTATACACTACAGGATCACCTGCCCAGGGGCGTCATGGCCCACAGTGGTCTGGGCCCTCCCAGACCACTCAACAGGCAAGAAAATGCCCCATAGACATGGCCACAGGCCAGTCCAATAGAGCCATTTCCCCAACTGAGGCGCTGGCTACCCAGATGTGTCAAGTTGACAACTAAAGCCATACAGCACAGAAAACTTTTCTGGGTCTGTGAAATGGGACCCAGAACAAGGAAACTGCAAATTAAGTGTGTGTGACATTGTTTGCATGTGATACAGTATCTCACAGCTCCCACCCCCACCCCGCAGAACTGTAAGGGGAAAGTAAAGAGAATTGCAAAGAAATCAAACCACAGCTCTGACTTTGCTGAGCCAATGACACATTTATCCACTTTGGAGATTATTTTCAGTTTTTTCAAGCAGTGAGACACTAAGTGCTTTCATTGTCTCAGTGACCTTTAGTCAGGTCTGGCAGCTCAAAGCATCTGTACTGACCCGAGAAGTTAAATAATATCAGAAAGAAGAGAATCATGACTTACACTAGACCTTAGAGACAAGTTTCTCTAACCCCTTTCCTTTGTGTTGTGTTATAAATAGTGTGCTTAAAAGTTGACAATATGATGGGGAAGAAGTCAGAAAAATGCATAAGTACAAAGACAATCACTAGTAAAACATGAATTTCTAGAGTCATTTACAATGGAAGCAAATAGGCATTACCAGCTCAGTGGTTCCAGAAGATATCTTATTTTCAAAAGACTTCTTCCAGTACAGGCCAAATTTTCTGTCTACTTGGGTTGAGAAACCAAGAAATAGCTCTAAAAGACTTCTAGATGACAAAAATAAATGCAATTTGCTTTTAAAGTTACAAGATTAATTCTTCAGAATCATTACTTTTTAAAATCTTTAGGCACATGAAACCAACTGCAATATGTGCTTTTCTAAATACAGTTAAAATATTACTGTAAGGTTATAGGAAATTCCTAGTTTTTTGAAAATCTGCATTTACAGAGTGAAATTTTCTTGTAGTTTGCACATTCCTGCACATACGAGGGTGCCGATCATCAGTAATTCCCAGGTTATTTTATGATATGTATTGACCTCGAAGAAAATACATTCCTATAAGTTTGTTTGCATATATATGTAATAAGACAATATTCACAAATCTTGCTAAATTTGTCTTATGAGTGGTGTCCATTTCTTGTGTCTCTTTTACCTTCAAATTTTCTTCTTTTTCCTTTAGCCTCATACAGTCTTTAGCTTAAACTTAGGAATTTAATTCACTTGGTGGTCTTGCTCTGTCAACTGGTACAGGTTCTATCTTGCAGGAGAGTACCAGAAATGGTGTAATGTAAGCAGAAGACCTCAGATAATTTAATTTGTTAATTATTGAATTTTACATATGTATTTTTGTAGCTTTCTTTGAATCCAATAAATAAATATTCATGAATTAGGAAAAGATAATTCTCTAAAATATATAATTTTAAAATGCTTGTATAATCATAAATTTTGTTTTCCACTTTACTAGACAGTCAATTATAAGGTGATATTTTGGAAGAAGCATTTTGTTAGCAATTGGGGCATACAATTATTTCCTTAGCTTATTGGTTATGTGGTCCTTGAGTAAGTGATTTGACTTTCTTAGTCCTTGGTTGTATATCTCTAAATTGGGAGACTACCTTGCTTGTTAAAAGCAGGAGACTTTATGAATTGATTTCTTCCCTGTTAGCTACAGGATCATTGATAACTTCAGTGTTCTTATGGCTTTAAATTTCATAAATAAAATCAGTAAAAAGAGTGTCCATTTCCTACTCGTTTTTCTAGAAATGCAGATGTTCTTTAACATGTAGTACATCTGTACTTTTCATGAAAATTTCTTTCTAATGAAATATGCATTTTTAGGTTTCGTTGAATTTCAAAAGCAAGGTATTTCTAAAAGCTGGTTCATATTTCAAAGAGCATGTGATCATCAGACCTAACTATGTTACTAAAGATGTTTGAACTTAAATAATTTGATTTCCTAAATTCTATGTTATATAAATATGTAGAAACTTGAAAAACGACACTGAAAGAGTTGTAGACAATGGAGGCCTGGCTGGCGAAGCTTCAAAGGGAAGAAAAGACTCCATCAGGGCCGTTTGTGTGGAATTAAGAACTTTTGGAATTGAAACCTTTTGTGTTTTACCAGGACAATTGATGGTGGTTAGCTGGGGCTGAATATCAACTGTGAATAACAAGAGAACAGCAGCATCATCAAGGTGAAATCTGTTGGGTGATATTTCCTCAGAGTCAGCACACAGAAGCTATGGTCCAGACGACACTGCAGGCTTTATCTCAATCTGGAAGCAGAACTTGGTAATGTGTAAGAGTCTCCTATATGGTAATGGTTTTGAACACATAAAGGGGTCATGGAGGGGATTTGAGCCTTGGTATCATGTGATGTGAGGCCAGAAAAGGCCCTTGATGAAGGTGCAGTCTCAGTTGCAATGGAGACCCCGTCATATTGGAGATGCCAGGGCCACGGGATGACCACCAAGGGCAGCAGCAGGTATGGAACAGAGCCGACCTGAGCCTATGAGACAAGCTGTGTGTGCTATGGACTGCAGAATCAGAGAAGTGAAGCTTCGCAAGCCCTTTGGATCCCAGAAGATAGTGAGTGAATCCCAGATGTCCAGCCTTGAGCTACTTGCTGAACTTAGATTTTGCTTAAGTGTGCCCGATTCTTCCCTTTTGAAATAAGAAAGAACTTAACTTGTTTTGGATTTTACAGAAGCCCACAGTTAAAAGACTTTTAAAAGAGACTTTGAACTTTTAAAGTGTTTGGATTTTTTAAGGACTGTGGGACTTTTAAAGTTGTACTGTTTTATGGTGTGATATTAATATTAACATCATACCTTGGGGATAAGAAATGGAAAGCTTGTGGTTTAATCGTGATATATTTGTGTGTCAGGTTGACAAGGGGTTAATTATGCTGGATAGATTTACTTGTCAACTTGACATACCTGGGTTGAGGGAGCCTCAATTGGGGAATTGCCTCCATTGGACTGGCCTGTAGCCGTGTCTATGGGGCATTTTCTTGATTGTTGAGTAGTCTGGGAGGGCCCGCCCACTATGGGCAGTGCCACCCCTGGGCATGTGGTCCTGTATTGTATTAGAAAGCAGGTTGAGCACAAACCAGGGCTGAGCAGCGTTCCTCCATGGTCTGTGTTCCAGATTCCTGCCCTGAGTTCCTACCTTGGGCTCCCTCTGTGATGAACTGTGACACAAGAGTTGTAAGATAAAATAAACCCTTTCCTCCCCAAGTTGGTTTTGGTCAGTGTTTTTATTATAGCAATAGAAAAAAAAATAAGACACTTTCCAATGAGCCCTTCATGAAAAGACGCCCACTTGTGCATGGTCTACAGTTAGAGTTCCTGCCCTGCATGAAGCTGCTATACCACCATAATCAGACTATGACAATCAGTACTCATCTATGTGGGAAGATCTAGCAAAGAGTGAAAACACTGACGTTTAATTAACAAGCAAGTTGGACAGGAATGGCTATTGAATGTTTATTAATACTACATTCTTAAAAATGCTAATTTGCTGCTTCTGTTTAATATGGACATAAAATTAAAAATGATAGACTATTGAATCATAGATAAACTCAGATTAAACACATATTGCCCTCATATCTCTAAAACTAAAATATATAATTGCAAGTCTTCAAACATTGCTGGGCCTAGTTCCTTACTTCAAGTCAAACTACAGAGAGCTAAATATTTGTTCTTTCAAATATGTTGGTTAAAGACCTTTTTTTTCTATTTGAAAAGCATTCTACCAAACCAAGCCCTGAAAACACACGTGTAGAGAAAGACAAAAGTTAGTCTTACCCAAAGAAAGTTTACATTCTAAAGAACAACAGCTGACTTACAAATAGAAATGCTGAAATATTTCCTGAAATAGAAAATATCATTGCAAACAACTGATGGTGCAAAGTCATCAAATCAAGCAAGGATAAGAATTAGACATCTAAGAGCTGTAAGTTTACTAGAACAAATATATCCTCTTAACGTGTCAAGTTACTGGTCTTGCTTCTGTCCATCCACAGCATTCAAATCTGATTTCTCACTTTCACTTACATGTACTCATTCTTACGTCTTCAGTGGTGGTCTTCACTTTATCAGAGAGCACATATAAAACTTTGGCTTGGAGGCTGGAGACAAGGCTCAGTGGTTAAGAGCACTTGCAGAGGACCAAGGTTCAGTTCCCACAGCCTATATAGCAGCTAGTATCCTCTGTAACTCCAGTTCCAGGGGATCAAATACCCTTTGCTGGCTTCTGCAAGCATTCCATGACACTGATGCACTAATACACAAGCAGGCAGTACTCTCACACACATAAAATAAAAATAATACATTTTTTTAATTAGTTTGGTCAAAGGGTGAAAGCTCTGCACTGACCCTGACATGGCTAGCAGATGCTTTATTTGACTACTCCATGCTTGACCAAAGGCTACATGGGAATGTTTCCTGGGCTGATAGTTTAGCTATTTTGTCCCATTACTCCAGCAAATTGTCAGCTTTATCACCTTTCATTTAAATTTAAATTTAAAATAAAAGTGTTGCAGAAGCTCTTAATAATCTCCATTCCTTTATTCAGGTCCCCAAACCCTTCCTTTCATCTCCATCTACCCATTCTAAAAAGCCAACTTGTATGTATCCCCTGAAGCAAGTCTCAAATGATGTCATATTAATATAATTTAATTACATTCCTTTGTTCAATTAACTAACCAAGAGAAAAACAACCTGTTCCTTTTTTACCTCAAGAAGACAATGCATTTAAAATTTTTATCAAACGTTTACATATTTATTCATTTATTTGTGCATGTGCACACATACATGCACACACATGCACACACATATATATGCCACAGCATATGGATGAAGGTCAGATCACAAGCTCCAGATGCTGATTCTTGCCCTTTACCATGTGGGTCCCAGGGATAGAAGTCAAGTCATCAGGTTCAGCAGCAAATGCCTTTTCCCACTGAGCCACCTCACTAGCTAGCCCCTTATCAAATTTTTTGCTTCTTGAATTTGTCATGAAATATTTCCTGAAATAGAAAATATCATTGCAAACAACTGATGGTGCAAAGTCATCAAATCTAAATTAGATCAATATAAAAGTCATAAAATAAGTTTAAAATTATATATAAACTATTATATAAAGTGATTTATACTATTGGTTATCTTAATGTTTCCATTCATCATTTTAGTGAGATACATGAAAACTGTTTGTTCTTGTTTCCAATTATATGCTTACAAATTATAGAATGTTAATTACTTATCCCATTATTAATTACTTATCTCATTACTGAGACAAAATACCTGACGAAAACAGCTTAAGGGAAGGAGGATTCCTTTCCAAAGCATCGGGACCTATAGTGCATCGTGACAGGAAGCCATGGCAGCAGCAGTGGACACAGCTGGTCAGGAAGCACAGAGATGAATTCTGGTGCTCAGCTCACTTTCTCCTTTATTCCTTTGTGTCCGTATTCAGTGTGGAACCCCCACCCACAGGATGGTGCCACCCACATTCAGGATGAGTCCTTTAGTTATAGATCTCTGAAAACACCCTCACAAACATGTCCAGAGGTGTCTCTCCTACGCGAATCCAGTCAAGTGGACAATGAAGATAAATCATCCATAGCATTACACTCTCACCATCCCAAAGAGGTGCCCCTCTTGTGCTGCAACATAGAACACATAGAGCTTCTCTGGAACTAGCTTTCTTACATGACGACACTTCCTCGGCAGACATTCCACAGTCCTGGAATCTCCAGCCTCCTTTGATTTTCATTGTAACTTAGAATCCACCTTCACAACCTCTCAAAAAGGTGTCACAGAGTGTCCTAGTGTGGAATCAAACCCTGCCCCACACTGCCTGCCCTTACTGACTTTCTAGAACCTTACTACTTGCTTCCCTGAGTCTGTAACTCTTGCCATTTGCATGATTACAAAACCAGTACCATTTGGATGATACTGTCACATTCTGCTGCCAAAATAATATGTAGTCCAGCCACCTTTTACCACAGCTATAATGGCCTCTGTGGACTTTGGCAGGGGAACCAGAGAAAACAATACCAGGCAGATGTTCGTTGAGCAAGGGACCTGTTCAGTGACATTCTTACTTAGAGCTCTCAGCTTTCCAATGAATATGAACCTTCACAAGTTGGAGCCTTCCTTGGGTGGATTAGCGCCCTCCGGCACCTTTCTTAGTCCCTATTAGAAAGTGCAAGGTTTCCCTTTAACTGTGCTCATTTCTCTCATAATTACAGCTTCTTTCTCTGTCCTCTCCTTGTCCACAACTTTAAACCAGCTCTTACTCCTTTCTTTACCAAACTGCAGATTTTTCTTCCTGCTCCTCTTTTCTTTCTGCTCTGTCTCACTGTAAACCTGGATAAGAGCAATGAACAGTACCCATCACACAGCCTGGACGGTGTGCTGTCTTAAATTTCCTCTGCCAAACAAAGTAGTCCATTAGTTTTTGGTTCAACTTCAAATTTTCAGGACATAGAATTACATATAGATTCTTTGCCATAAATGTAACATGAATGTCCTCTAAGCCAGTTCCCAAAACAGTTCTTATTCCCTCCTGAAACTTCAAGAGGGAAGTCATCACTGTCTTCACTTTCTCTCAGCTTTCCAGTCTTTCACACTCATACCAGAATGACTAAATTCTGCTTATAGCATTTTTTGTCTTATTTACCCTAAAGCTCCAAACTCTTCTACATGCCTCTTGCAAATCAGTTTCAAAGGCCTTCAAACCACATGGGCACGTTTATCACAACAACAGTCCCACTGACCAGTACCAATTACTTGACAAAAGATTTTTTTTTGCTTTATTTTTATTTTATATGTACTGCGTGCATGTATGCAAGTGTACTCGTGTCCTATAATGCCCACAGAGGACAGGAGAGGGTGTCAGATCCCCTGAAACTGGAGTTACTGATGGTTGTTAAATGCCATGTGGGTGCTGGGATTCAAAGCTGGGTCCTCTGCAAGAACAGCCAGTGCTGACAAAAGGTTTATTTTGGCTCACAGTTTATAAAGGATACAGTCCACCATTGTGGGACGTCTTGGTGGTAGGATGAGGCAGCTGGTCATGCCACATCCACCCACAGTCAGAATAAAGACAGACAAAAGCTGATACTTACCTAATTTTCTCCTTTTTTCCTAATATTCAGTCAGGCAAACTGGTTCTTAGGAAGGTGCCACACAATTCAGGGAAGATCTTCCCTCCTCAGTTAAACTGTTCTGGAAATGCTCTCACAGAACTGATTCTAAATTGAGTCAAGGTGACAATGAAGATAAACCTTCATACACAGCAATATCAACCCTTCGAATCAAGCACTCTTGAGTTTCTCTCTGGAAAAAAAAAAAAAAAACATAGGAGAGATTAAGATGTGACATAGAAATAACCAGTAAAAAGACTGAGACAATAAAAGATAAAATGAAAATGAGCAATCAACAAGAGTTCATCAAAAACATTCAGGTAGATTGGAGGAAACATAGAAGTTTTAGAAATATAAATAGAACAAAAAAATGTAAAAATCCCATGTTTAGGTAAAAGAAAAGAATATATATTCAACAAAAAGAGAGATTAGCGCTGAGGAGATGAGTTGGTTGGTAAAGTGCTTACCTTACAAGCATAACACATAATGTCAATCTCTGGCCTCCATATACCCATGCACACATGTGCACTTATGCCCAAGTACATTGTAAATAAATAAATAAACAAGCAAACAAAATGAGGGATTAAGGAGAAAATTTTTATTGTTATGTCAAGTAAATATAGAAAAAGGCATTTAATAAAATTGAATGTCCATTCATTATTAAAAAGAAAACTTGGCAAACTAGAAAAAAATTCTCATTCTACTCATAGGTCTTAGAGAAAACCCTGAGGCTGACACCCCTAGACAAATGTAATTTCTTACTCTGTGCTAAATATAGATCCTTATATTTACAGACTAGTATGCCAGTCACCACTCATTAAAGAAGCTTCTTTTGAGACTATTACAGAGTTCCACAGCTGAGAGATTAAGTGTCTGTGCGATGCCCAACCCTAAGTGACACATCTACAATGGAGCCTCTACACCTAAGACCCATGGAACACAGTGGAACAAGAGGTAGAGAGAATACTAATGCATCTCTCAACTCTCATCAACGAAGCTTCCTCATGCAACAGAAGACAATGAACCCAGGGCTGAGGAACCATTGTGGAACAGGAGGCAGAAAGATTGTAAGAGCCAGGGGAGGATGTGCATGACCATATGGAAATACAGAAATAGAGTCTTCTGGGCTCCTGGGACCTTGTTCATAACTTAGAGGAATGGTGACAGAATGCACAAGACCCATGCAAACTCAAGGACAAAAACACAGCATAGAACTATGGAAAAGGGAAGCAGGTCCCAATCTTAGCTGAAGAACTATTGGACAACTGATCACCACTGGGTGAGGAAGAGCTGATCTTCTTAAAGGGAGTGACTCTAGATAGGCTGCCTAGACCCCAATGGATGACCTTACACTGAGGGACATCAAGGGACACTAACTTGACTTGATAGGCCTTAATATAAGTAGCAGAATGCATGAAATCTGGTGGGGGGACTATGGGATGATACAGGTGCACTTACCTACACGGAGGCAATATGCTCATACACATAAAACAAAATTTTAAAAAAATACTTGCAACATATATAACTGATGGTGAATTAGAACACAGTACAGAATTCAAAAGGCAAAAGGCAGACAGCCCAGTGGGAAAATGAGCAAGAACATCAAGCAAGAATTGTACGAAAGAGGAAGCTAGAATTCTAGGGTATAAGCAGGTAGAAAATAGGCTCAATCAGGAAAAAGTGTAAATTAAAATACTTATGAGATGTAATTTTGCATTCACTAAATTAGCAAAAATTAAGGAGTCTTACAATTTGAAGAATCAGCAAGAAAATATCAACAGAAAAATTTACACATTTTAAATGAATTCTGGGAAAATTTTGATACAAAGGATGATTTTTTTCTCAAAAAAAATGATTCAGGTATTCTTGCAAAATGGTATGTAAGGAACTTAGAAATCAAGATCACCTCAGTTCTGTCACAGAGACTGAGGATGATTCAAATCTGAGCAGTAGTACTCAAATAACTCCTATTTCTATTCTCCCTCAAGGTCTCAAACTTAAGATAAAAATGATCAACAGCCCATACCAGCTAGACCTCAGTATCAGTCTCTGCCTCCCTATCACACTGTTGCCTCCTCCATCTCTTCCCCTACTTGGACTTAACACCATCCTTTGTTTTCCTCTCCAGGTTTTCAGTTATCCACAGCTGAGTGCACAGTTCTCCACAAGCCTGGATAGTTTGCTGCTGTCCTTAAGATGACCTATAAAACTGGGGAGATGCTTTAATATTCCACAGCAGAGGAGTTTTTCCAAGTAATCACATTCCCTATTACTAAAACAAAAAAATAAAAACAAAGCTTTAAAATCCTTCTCTCTGGCCTTCAAGCCTTTATCTTACGAACAGAAGTTGATTCCAAAGTCTCTCCTTCCCTCCCCCCGCCACCTTGACCAGATATGTAGCTCCAGGATATGGCCCCTCACCTCACATGCTTGAAGCTAGTCTTCAAGCAAGTAATCTATCCAGTAAGGTTCCCAGAAAACATTTTCAGATTCCTCTAGAAGCTAGTTTCCCCTCTTCCTGTCTCATTTTCCCTTATCAACAACAGCTCTCTACTTGTTTGGATAAGCTAGCCTGTTTCCGTCAGGTCCCCTTCTCAACCGTTATCCTGATCCCTAAGAAAACAGAAGGGCTGGAAGCAGACTGCTGGGATTATGGGTAGATTTTCTTTATTTTTAATCTTCATTTTTGTAAGTTTCTTTAAGAAACATTGTTTTCTGAAACTTAATATGTTTAGTGTTGTTATGTTTCTTAACAGATCTAAGACCATGTGTTATTTCCTACCTATGCATAATTTAATATTTACTTTGCTAAATCAAATCAGCATGATCTATTTGCACAGATGATTTCCCCCTTTCTTTAGGACTTTAAAAATCTGCAGCTGCTTCCTGTAGAAAATGAATTCCCACACAGGTGTCCTTGCTTAAAACAACAGACTCCGTTCAGCAGTCAGGATTCTCTGTAGCTTTCCTTTTTTCTCCCTTTGCACTCATATATGGAAATGTAAGGGGTGGGGGGTTCTACTTTCTCCTTTTTCAGTGGTGTAATGACAATAATATCTTTTGAAATATCTTCATTTTAGATGCATTTTCATATCCTGTAAATCACATGTCTGTGAGTCTGTGATTTGCTGCCTACTCCTTGCCAGGGAAAGGGCAGATACCAATGGAAAACAATCAGCACTGACTGTCAAAAGCAGCACTTGCTGTTTTTCAAATCTCTAACAAGAGAATGATCCTGAAAGCCAGCCTTGGTTAAAAGAGGAACGTTTTATAAATTCTTAAAGCTCTAATTAACATATCAAGAGCAAAGATAGAGGTAACTTTGCCTGTGGTAGAAAAACTGGCCCTAACATAGGGAAAAGCAGGAAACTGCCTGTTGAGGCCTGAGGAGTAGGAAAAGGAAGGACAGAGAAAAGGTGAGCAGATTTATATGGAACACTGCACTCACGGAGAGCAATACAGTCTTGAAAGGCTGCAAACGGGGTAGCCACGTGCTGGGTGGAAAGAATAGGTCAGACTGAGAAAGGATTATAGTTTCCTGAGAACCATGGAGGTACCAAAGCCACAAGGGTACCCAGGGTCTTCCAGATATGAGAAAATAAAGCAGTTTTGCTTCTCACCCATCAGCAGACTATATTTCTGGATGCCCAGAAATATACCATGATGCCTATATTATAGTAGGGACTAAAGAGGCAAAAATCCAGCAAAGACCTGCTGGAATATCCGATGTCCTTCTTCCCATCACTACAAGGTTAGGTTGCTGCCCCCACATACCCAGGCACCAAGTTGGGAAGTAAAAGAGGACTAGGAGAGATCTGAGTCCTTACTTACACAAAAGAATTTCCTAAAGGATGCCTTTGAAACTACCAGAAACTCAGGCTCAACTAATTGGAAAGTTGTTTGTTCCTTTTTCCTCACCAGCCAAGACAAGATCCAGCTAAAAAGTAAAATAAATCAGTATCAATCCCAGAAACATATCTACTCATTTTTAAAACTTTCATTTATGAAAAAATGTTTCCACAAAATAATGGAGAAAGATGTTGATTTCAATGTGCATAGCTAGAATAATAATTAAATTACCATGTGAGGGGAAAAAAAAACTTGACCTCTACATTATTCTATACATGAACATCAATTTCAGGTGTCTAAACAAGTCATCTTTATAACCACACTACCAGCGAGATAGCCACTAGTCACGTATGGTTATCAAAGACAAGATTGACAACTGTGAATTATGCTGCAGCCACAATTGTAAAACATCAGATTTCGAAGACATTATGATTTTAAAACACAAAATGTTGATCAATGTTTGTATTGACTATAATTTGAAATGGTAATATTTGAAGTGCATTGGGTAAAATAAAATATATTGTTAAAATTTACCTGATTTTTCCTGTTTTAAAATGAGAATTAATTTCAAGTTAAATATGTTGGCCTATTTTGTTTCTGTTGAACACCTCCAAGCTAGAAGACACTTTTGAAGGACATCTTCTTAGTGATAGGTAAAGTAGGTCCTGGATGAATCCAGTTGATCAGAAGAAAGTACCAGAACACAGATAAAGCTTCTGGGGGGTGCAGAAGACGGGACTATATATTTTTGAAAGTTGGGGGGGCAGGAGAGTGGGACTTATAAAACCCACTCCCTTAAGTCTGTCAGCCAGGATCTGGGTCAGGAAGTGTTTGTTTTTGTCGTCTTATGATAAGGGAAAAACTGCTGTGCTGAAGGGGCTCCTGAAGTCTCTGGTTAAAAGGTGGAATCTGTTTCTCTTGTCTTCAGAGATCAAAGGAAAAGCAAGAGTCTGCTTCTCTTGACTTCAAAGACCAGGGCACTTATGAGGCCCTGTTGGTGAGGGGGCGGGGCTATCTGAACCTTAACACCTCACATTAGAAAATAGTTATTTAAACGAGACAAAAATTACTAGCCACACTGTAAGAATAGTAAGTTGTGCTACATTAAAATTAAAACTTCTGTTCATCAAAATTGAACATTAAATGAAAGAGAAAAAATAGTTTTAACAACACAAAAACTTAAAGGGATAATGAACAAAATAATTTTTTAACATGCCCAAAAGACAGTAAGGAAAAGAAAATAATGCATTTTTAAAGAGGCTTTTACAATTATTTTTATTTATTTGTATTTTAGGTGTATGAATGTTTTGTCTGTGTGTGTATCACCTGCATGCAATACGTACAGAAGCCAGAGAGGGCATCAGACTCCCTGGAACTGGAGTTACAGATGGTTATTAGCCACCATATGGGTTCTGGGAACCAAACCTGGGTCCTCTAAAAGAGCAGCCAGTGCTCTTAACCTCTGAGCCACCTCTCCAACTGCAGGCTTTATTAAGGAATTCATAAAGAGGAAAATAAATGGCCAGCAGGCAAATGAAAAGTGCTCAGTCTCATTATAATCATAAAAGCATAAAATAAGACCCAATGAACTGGGAGCTGCCAAATATGGCTAAAATGAAAGTTGACAATGTAAAATGTGACCAACATAAAAAATTGCAGAAAGTCTTACATGGATTTCAAATTGGTGACCCCCCCACCTCAAAAATTAATTTAGCATTATTGACCAAAGTTAAAAATCCAGACTGAACAATTGCTCCTCTTAGGAACATTTGCAATACAAATTCTACACGTTTGCAACAAGAGGCATAAGCACAAATGTCTCAAACAGTATTGTTTAAAGAGCCAAAAGCTGAAAAACTCACATGTTCATCAATATATACACTGTATGTGTTCCCACAGCTGCCCTGCTATGAAAATGAGTCTGCAGCAGTATAGAGACATGGAGGAACAGAAAAAGAGTAACCTTGAACATAAGCATTCCACCCAAGGACCACATGCAACATGACTTATTAACTGAAGATATCCTACAACTCAATAGTAAAAGTAACAGTCTGGTTAAGAAATGGACAAAAATGCTGCTCCAACAAACTATATAAATAGCTACCAGGTATTCAACATCACTAGCCATGGAGAAAATGCAGATCACCATGATGAAGTGTCACCTCACACCTATGAGGTGATTTATCATCCAAACGTAAAGAATGTATGTTGACAAAGATGTGGACAGGCTGGAGTCCTTTTACACTATTGGGTGGAATGTAGAATAGTGGAACCACTATGGGAAAAAGGTATAAATGGAAGTTTCTCAAAAACTTAAAACTACTTCATGGTCCAGCCAAAGGACCATACTGTAGCCAAAGGAAATGAAATCAGCATCGCACAGTGGTATCTTCACACCCAAGTTCGTTGCAGTATTATTCACAAAAGACAAGATATGGAAAAAACCTAAGTGCCTGTTGGATGAATGGAATATTATTCAGCTTTTAAAAAGGACAGAAATTCTACAATTTGTGGGAATGTGAATAAATAAAGGACATGATGCTAAATAAAATAAGCCAATCACAGAAGGACAGATGCATGTGAGTCCATGGGGTGTCTTTAATAACCAAACTCATAGAAACCGAAAATGGAATTATGACTGGAGGATAGAATAGAAATGGGGAGTTATTGATCAATGAATGTAAAGTTTTAGTTTTTCAACATAAATTCTAAAGATCATCTGTAGAGTATAGTACCTGATGCATTCAATATGGGTACAGCATACACTAAAAAATTGAGGACAGAGCTCATGTTCACTACTAAGAGTTTTTACTGTCACACATACAAGACATACATGCACACACACAAGAATACAAGAAAAATTTAAAGTGATAAACTCACAAAAATATGTTAAATATGTGCAATTTTGTTTACCAATATCTCAAAGCTTTAAAAATGTTGCATTATGATTAGGTTTGACAGTTTTCTTTGTGGGACTGGAAATGTAGCTGTTTGTAGAGTACTTTGTATAGCATGCAGGAAGTCCTGGGTTTGATCTACAGCACTACATAAACCAAGTATGGTGGTGAATGCCTATAAGTCCAGAGCTTAGGAAGTAGACCCAAGAAGAACAGAAATTCAAGGTTATCTTTTCCTACAAAAAAATTCAAAAAATTTGGGGCTGGAGAGATGGCTCAGCAGTTAAGAGCATTGGCTGCTCTTACAGAGGATTTAGGTTTGGTTTCTAGCACCCACATATCAGCTAACAACCATCTGTAACTCCAGTTCCAGGGGATCTGACTAGATTACGGTGGTTGTTAATGTCCCATTTCCTTAGCGTGTAGCCACATGGGTCCAATCTCTGCTTCCATGTTTACACAGACTATTCTTTTGTGTGCCGGTAGCACCTCAATTCTGTCTCTACAGAGACATTTGTCAATAGAATTAGGATCTATTTAGGTAATTTAAGGTGACGTCATCCCAAAGTCCTTGACTTATCTAGATCTAAAAAGACCCCTGATCATTTTTCCAAATAAGGTAATATTTACCAGTTTGGGAAAGAGGCTATTCACTATTATACAAAAAGGGAGGAAGAGGAAGGAAGAAAGGAAGGGAGGAAGAGAGGGAGGAAGGGAGACAAATTTCAAAACTTAAGAGGATAAAGACATGGATGTAATGACACCATTTTGGATAGACTTCAATAGTTAGCTTTCTAGAAAACATATTGTACATCATAAACATTATATTGCACATCTCATATATATTTAATCACAAACTCCTGAACCATATTCAGGTTTTATTCAACTATGAATTCTAACGCCTAATCTATGGTAAACAAACAGGAAATGACAGAAAGGAAAACAAAAAAGCTAACATACCAGACAAAGTAGGACCATGACTACATACAGACTCTAGTTCTTCCTGGACTCAGAATTGCCTTTAATTGACTTTGAGGATACAACATTGCCACAATTTAAAAAATATTTTTCTTAGAAGATGTCTAAAAATCAAGCAGATGGGGCTGGAGTGACGGCTCAGTGGTTAGGAGCACTGACTGCTCTTGCAGAGAACCCAGGTTGAATTCCCAGCACCCACATGGCGGCTACCAACCATCCTTAACTCTAGTTCCAGGGGAATTCGAAGCCCTCTTCTGACCTCTGTGGCATTGCAGGACACAGGTGCACTCACATACATGCAGGCAATATACTCATACACATAAAATAAAAATAATAAAAAAATTTTTTTTTTAAATCAAGCAGATAATGACAACAAAAGTCACACCCTGGGAAGAAAAGGGAACCATAAAGGAGGGGGAAAGGTGTGATATTTGTGGGAAATGTAAAGGAAACCTCAGAAGAAAAACAAACTGAGCCTTAGTCAAAGCATCCTGACATGTCTCAGAAGGGTTTTATCAGAAGTCCTCACAAATACCACTAAAAGCATGAATGGGAGAAAAAAAGAATGAGATTCTCAGAGAGTTGACCCTGAGATAGAGAAAAAGATTTTCTTGTATAAGGATAGAACTGGAATGATTTATCTTGGAAAAGAAAAATAGCCTATCTTCTTAGGACTGCTCATTGGAAAAAGAAATTATAATGTCACAAATTTAAATAACTGTCAAGAGTATAGAAAGCCAACTCTGTAAGTTGTGAAATAGAAGTCATAGGTCCATCCTAAGCATGATAAAAAATTCACTTCTTTTAATAAAAATTCAAAACGTGGTCACTTTGTTATCGTTCTGGTGCCAGTCATGCCTGCTCACCTGCTCACAGAGGCGAGTGCCTGCATGCATGTGTGACTGTGCCAAAGCGCGCACAAAATCATTTTATTTTGTTTCAGGTGCTTGATATTCTGGTCAGGCACAGCTGTAGTGCCTGTCTTTGTATGTATGATTAGCTGAAAATTATGTCAGTACAGAATTTACCATTTTTAGAAAAATTCTTACCAGACTACCCCATGTGTAAAAAAGGATAAATTTGCATGAAAAACATCATGGCCACTGAAAACCTTAATCTTTTAAATCAAGAAATAAATACACTTCTCTCTCTCAATCTCCAAAATTCTCAGTGAAATAGTAGTCAAGAAAGAAATAAGATTACTGATGACAAAAATCTTAAGGGCAGTAAAATTACACTAAGCAGAAATTTTAATGACTTTTTCTGGAAGGTAGAAAGAGAAAGAGCAAACTACATAGATCGCAGCAAAGCCTACTGGGAAGGTGGTCTCTGGTCCATCTAAATGAGTCCAGAAAATTGCAAATGTTGAAGCAGGATTTAAAGAGAACAGCAATAAAAAAATAGAAATCTACAAGGTTTATATCTGCCTGATTCCTCCCTCCTCTCAAACTCTGACAGTCCACTGAGAGGTGCTGTGCTTGCATCCATGCACAAGCCGTGGCATCTGCTATAAAGAAGCTGACTACCTGTAGCCATCATGAGGGTCCTTAACATTTTTGGAGATTGTTCTCACAGTTTCCCCACAGACTGCACCTCCCTGCCTACTACAAAGAGTACATGGTCATCATTTCCAGGTTGAACCTACACTTGGTTCATGAATATGAATAGAAAATAAAAATCTCCAATTTTTAAGGAAAGAAATATGAAAGAGAATGGAAAAGGAAGGAAGGAAGGAAGGAAGGAAGGAAGGAAGGAAGGAAGGAAGGAAGGAAGGAAGGAAGGAAGGAAGGAAGGGAAAGAAAGAAAATATAGATTAAGGATTATAGCCTAAGAGGGTGTTGAAAGACTAAGAGCCAGAGGTGGTGGGTGACTGGCACACCAAATTTTTCCCTGAGAGACCCACCAGCTCTCTGGCAGTTCTAACTAAACCATCACAATGTTCCTCTTAAGTTACAGTTTGGTGAATAAGAATATTTATTTGGCTTGCCCATGAAGTTTAGAGGATCACTTACAAAGACATGAGCTCTTGTGGGCTCTTTCCCGTATTTGAGAACCATGCTTATGTGGTCTGCCCAATCCAAATTCCAATTCCAAAATGGTGACTACCCCTCCCCTTTTTCCCAAGGTGCTCAGCATTCCTCAGAGTCTGTCTCTAGGAGGTTCAGTTCTAGTTTCCTCGGAGTACATGCCCACCCAACAGTGACTTACACCAAAACAGTGTTTTCAAGACACAACAGGGCATTTGTACATATGAGTTCACAGTGGTTGTGACAGCATGCACAAGACCTGTTGAAACTCAAGCTAGACAAAGTTCCAGTATGGATGAGACAGCTGGGCATAAAGTGTACCCCTAGCTGAGAAGTTATTGGAAATTGATAGTTGCTGAGAGAGGGAGAGTCAGCTTTTTTTTAAGGGTATGACCCTTGACAGGTTGACCACACTAAAAGGATGGTCCCAGACCCCAGGGTATTTAGACAACAAAAATTGGGCTCCACAACCTTTATTAAAAAAAAAAAAAAAAAAAAAAAAAAAAAAAAAAAGAGCCAGCTTGGAAAGGTAGCACTTTTGTTTGGAGAATTGGTTTTTGCTGATTTTTTCTTTAATTCAATAGAACCGCTAAAAGGCAAAGCTAAAAAATAAAATAGGGAACGTGAGAGAGTAGGTAAGTGACAGACAAGGGCCTGGCAACGGTGATGTGCATACGGACACCTCAAGGTATGTTAACTGCAAATTCTGTACACGTGGGAGGCTCTGTGTTTCTGACGGCGCTGCTGATGGTTCACAAGCTACATTTTTAGTAGTGCAGACTTAGAAAAATATATGTATAAAAATCTCAGAACAACCAACTTCTGAGACAAGGAGAAGTGGGAGGTGGAAGAGGTGGGAAGGGAAGGGGGATGGGCCGAGGAGGAGGAGGAGGAGGAAGGAGGAGGAGGAGTCCAAGGAGCAGTGCTGCAGCAGTCTCAAGCCCGTGGTCCCACCTGAGCGCTCTCCTCCTGGCCGCTCTCCAGCTTCCCCAAGGCTGTTGCATTCACCATAGGCTCCTCTTCAGCTTGTTTGCTCTTCAGATCAACGCAGAGAATGGTGATTAACGCTGTGCTTTGCTTTGCTTAGGGAGACAAAATTTTCTAACGACAGAATTGAGACTGGATCATGCTAACATGCACCAAATTACCTCTAATTTACTTCACACTCTGAACCATGAAACGACCAGTATACAAACCTAAACATTTGGACGTGGCTCTGCTATGAAGACAGACAGCAGAGCACTATCCGGGCACTTATTTTCCTTCTGTTTCTCAAGGTGATATAATCACAGGCAAAGTTTTTAAATCTTCTAAACAAGAGCAAAGTCACTCTGTTCACCAAGCTACATAGGTTCAATTTATAGATTTTCGACTACACCTTTTGCATTATAAACTAATTTTTAGAGTTCTGGCAATTAAGGAAACATGATGTGTTGGCAAATGACTGTTAAATATTCAGGAAATTCAAGTAAACCCTGTTTTCCAATTAAATTTATCCTTTGTTTTAAATGTCTTTATTTTTATTTCCTGCTAATCATTCCAGAAAATTGAATTTATGATTTATTTAAAACTTCTCTAGTAAATATTAATTGTTCAACTAATTCTTTCTAGGGAGCTTCAAAGTAAAACTATTGACCACTTTCCTTGTTTCCAAAAGTAGAGCCCATGTACCACTTTCATGCTCATCCTTGGAATAACGGAGTTTGTAATTTAGGAAAAAAAAATGGAGGATTTAAACCAAAAAGTTTTCTCTTGATATTTATTTATTTAAATGCCTTCATTTTAGAGTGAAATAAAATTCTGACCTTCAAAATATTCCTAGCAACTTGGGAGTAAAATATAAAAAGTGATACCTCTGAAAAAGCACTATGATTTAGAAATATTCAGAGGTAATTTCAGCAGTGTATACTTAGTAACCTAAATTTAAAGTTATATGTTAGGGAGCTGGTTAACAAACAGCAAAGTAAAAGGACACTTGGGAATTTGTAAAGGGAACAACTATTACATATGAAAAGCTTTATAGTCTTAAACTTTTTCTAGAATTTTTATTTCAATGGAAATAGTGAAAAGCTCAACCATCTCAAAGATCCTATCAGTTTCATCCATCTTCATATTCATTGACTCACTGTGGCATTTCACCTTATCTCCTCCTTTCTTGCATAATTCTTTGATCTGATAAGTCACATTTGATCTGATCACTCACAATATCAAGTCCTGGGTGTTCTTATCTACGCTAAAACAAAATGCAGTGCTGAGTAGCCTATGAATAATTCAGTAACGTCATTGCTATTTTATTGCATCAGCTGAAAAATAGATAATGGATAATGTTTTGTCCATCTATTGATCATCGATTCCAAATTTACGCTCTAAAACTTTCTACTGTAGTTGCAACTGGACATTATAGAAGGCATTGTCGGGGTTCTTCCAGTATACCCTTGTGCTGGAAAGCTTCCTATATACTATGCTATTTGTGTTGGAAAGTTTCACTTGTCAGCTTGACACACCTAGGAAAAAGGAACATCATTTGGGGAATTTTCTCTGTCCAATTGACCTATAGGCATATTTGTGAATTATTTTCTTGATTGTTGAATGACATGGGAGAACCCAGCCCACTGGAGGTGATGCCACCCCTGCGCAGATGATCCTGGTTTCTATAAGAAAGCAGACTGAGTACAGACCAGGGGAGCAAGCCAGTAAGCAGTGTTCCTCCGTGTTCTCTCTTCCAGTTCCTGCCTCCAGGTTCCTGCCTCCAGGTTCCTACCTTGTGTTCCTGCCCTGGCCTCCCTCAGGGATGAACAGTGTAGCCAAAATAAACCCTTTCCTCCCCAAACTGGTTTTGATCAGAGTGTTTTATCACAGCAATAGAAAGCTAACTAGGACACTACTTAAGCACACATGGATACATTTTCCAACTGAAGAGGATCTTCTCTGAACATCTAACTCTATAGCAGTTGGAAACCCTAGAAAGTTAATGATCCATTAGCTCCAGAAACTCACTCAAGGACGTGAGTCAGTATAGTAGCCCCAATGGGTTACTGAGACATTTGCCTGAATTGGTTCCAGAATTTCGCCAATGCTGTCAGGGTCAGTTACTCAGCACTGTTACTAGACTGAAAGTGCACTTTCCTGGCTGCTTTCCTGCCCGTCTCAGTTCCCCCAGTTCCATATCAGGATCCCCTTGGTCTTCTGAATAAATCATCTGCACATCAATCCCAGTCTAAGCATTTGCCTCTAATACTACCCAACCAAGAAAGTGCTCCCAAGAAGTGATCCCAGGAAACAATCTTCATGATGGGATTCTAGAAGAATAGTGCTTGCCTAATGGATGGTAACAATAACAGCAGTTTTTAGAACTAAGTAAGGTGGTAACAATTTTTGGCATGCCACTATATCACGTTTATTAAGTTTCTGACTTGTGGTGAATGGTAAGAAACAGTATAGAAGGAAGGATGGGTCTCTTTGAGGGAAAACCCTGAACAAGTATACAAAAAGTATATAAAATAGGAAATGACAAGCAACCAAAAGAGTACAAGTTATGACATAAGTAAGAAAGAGGAACAGCTCTTAGAATATCTCTGGCTTTTAGACCGTACAAAAGCACACAGAAAAGTTCCTATAAACCATTTATTAAGCAACTAAAGGGGCCACTAGTTTTGAATAGACTCTAAAGAATAGATGGCTCTAAATCAGGTTCAAATTAGATATAAGAAGCCAAGCCACTCTGCCTATATAGCCTAAAGGGTGCAAAGATGCCAGAGTTATCCATGAGCCAAAAGATGCCATGTGGATTCCCTGGCCAGCACTACCTGCAGAAACATGTAGCACACCCCTTTTTAGGTCAGATTCTTTATTGATGTCTGCAACAGAAAACCATCCTCTACAAGAAAGGCAGTTCCCGTCATGACACTGAGTCCTAATATACACCGAGTATCTGAATAGGGTATGCCAAGCCAATGCAATTGGAAATACTCGTCATAAGCAGGATATTGTCTGTCCCAAAGTTATATTGTTGAAATGACACAGCAGCAACTCATCACATGATGAAAATGTCAATTTCAGGATCTGACCTGAGCAGAACCCAAAAGGGACAGTTACACAAATAGGCTCAGGTGCTGATGTTGCTCAGCTCTGTAATTACAGTCTCTCAACTCATACTCATGAAACTTCCTGATGACTAAGTGATGAAGATGGAGGAAAACCTGAGTCTGATCCATAACTTAACAAACCTAATGTATTAGTTTTGCTGAAAATATTGGCATAACAGTATTCTACTCAATAATGGCTCTGATGGTGCTGGAGAGATGGCTCAATGGTTAAGAGTACTGACTGCTCTTGCAGAGAACCTGCAAATGATTTCCAGCACCCACATGATGGATAACAACTGTCTATAACTCCAGTTCCAGGGGCTCTGAAGACCCTTTCTGACCTATGCAGGCCTTGCACAACACGGGTGCACTTACAAACATGCAGGCATAACACTCACACACATTAAATAAAAATAATAAACAAAAGTTTTTTCAAATAGCTATGAAATACAGCAGTGAGAGAGGCTGATTCCAATGACCTTAACTTGGTGGCAAGATTTTAATAGAAATGCTGGGAAGATTGGACTCTGTGACAGGAAACACCAGAAAGACTAGAAATATTGAAAATAAACTTTACCTTTTTATAATTTATCTTAAAACCAGAAGAGCCTTTCCGACCTGAGAACCACTAATTAAAAAGACCCATTAGACAAAATGAAATCTGAATACAACCATTCCTTAGTTGGCACAGCATTCCACCAGTCAACCTAAACCATACACAACAGACTTATCTACACAAGGATAGCAGTGAGCACCACAGAGTCTTAAAAACAAACCCCAGGGAATGGACAGATGACTTAGTGGATAAGAGCACTTGGCTGCTGTTCCAGAGGAACCAGGTTCAGTTCTTGGTGCCCACATAGCATCTGTAGCGCCACTTCTAGGAGATCCAACACCCTCTTTTGGCCTCTGTGGGTATTGCACACATGGGTGCACTTGTATACATGCAGGTAAAACACTCATACACATAAAATAAAGATAAATCTTTTTTTCCAAATCACAAACCCAAAGAGAACTCACATTCTGTCATTGCCCATCCTCTGGCACCATGAATGCTCACTCTGGAAAAGCTCATCTTCTGGATTCTATTTCAAGGACACGCCCAGAACTATCAGGTGCAATGGGTCATAAATGCATGCTTCTGTATGTGTGTGCACATACACACACCTACTCACAGAAAACATGTTCTAACTTCTACTGAGAATCTGAAGTAAGATCCCTTCCACTGTCATTACTGTTATCAGTAATGTTTGGTGCTTGCTTTCCTCCTCTTTTCCCCTTCATGTCACCTGTCACTTCTATGATGCTCAGATCTCACACAGGAAAGTTCCCCTTCCATTCGTATCACTACACTGTAAAGCCTTGCTTACCTTCTGTTCATTCAGGGGATATGCTAAGAAATATTATGTCAAGATTTCACCTGTCCTAAAACAAAAACATACAAACAAAAAGAAGTTTCAATTATCCTCACTCACTGTGTAAATGGATTGGGAATATTTTTCCAATGACTCATCCACTTTATACTTCTGGGCTCAGTGACACTCAAGTGCTTGAGAATAACAAATTACTGGCATTATCACAAGTCAATGTAAATAATCCTAAATTTTTATCACAGTTCCAGTAGTGATTGCAAGTCTATACCTTTATTAAGAGTAAATATAAGAGGAACATAGGAGACGGCTTGGTTGGTAAAGCGCTTGCAAAGTCAGGCATGGTAGAATGAGCCAATGATAGAGAGGTGGAGACAGCAGTGTCCCTGGGCCCTGTTGACCAGCCAGTCTAGCCTAATCGGTGAGACTAGGCCAGAGAGAGACCATTTCTCTTTTTTTCTTTACCCTTGCCAGAAGCCTGCTCCACAGCAAGGACGAGAGACCATTTCAGTAAGGTGGAGAATAATTGAAGAAGACATCCCCAGTCAACCTCTGAACTCCACACCCAGGCACACATGTGTATGTACATGCACACACACACATACACAAACACAAATACATATATACATGTACACAAAATAAAATGAGTAGATATATGGTGCACACCTTTAATCCCAGCACGCGGGAGGCAGAGGCAGGTGGATTTCTGTGAGTTCAAGGCCAGCCTGGTCTACATAGTGAGTTCCAGGACAGCTGGGGCTACAGGAAGACCCTGTCTCAAAAAGACCATTAAATAAATAAATTGATGAGTATGTCTTGTTTCTGCACAATCGTTTGTCTATTCGTTGCTATTTATAGTGTTAATAAGACATTCATTTATTTACTAAGTATCTGCCAAATTTTTATTACTTTTAGAGCTCTTTGATAAAATGGGTAAGACACAATATATCTGGAGCTGTAGAGTTCGTTCAGAGCTTAAGAGCACTGGTTGCTCCTGCAGAGGACCTGGGTTTGATTCCCAGTACCCATATGGCAGCTAACAACCAGCCATAACTCCAGCTTCTGGGAATCCAACACCCTGCCCTCTTCTGACTTCTACAGGCATTGCATGATATGAGTGCACTTACATACATGCAAGTAGTACACTCATACACATAAAATAAAAATAATAAATGAAATATAAAGAAATACAATACATCTTCTCAGGGAGCTCACAGTCCATAGATGGAGCAAGCAAGTACATAACTAATTTTATGTGATTTAGTAAATGCTGTAGCATAAGCAACCATAAGGCACATTGGGAACTCAAGAGAGGAATGCTTACTCTGCAGGGTGGGTTGAATAAGTCCTCAAGTAAAATGTAACACTGAGCTGTGTCTTGAAGCTTGCCAGACTGGAAAATCTATGAATTCAAAGGCCTGGGAACACCACAAAACAGTATAACTACAGAACAGGAAAGGAGGAAATAGACCCAAGAGAATTGCAAAGTTGAAATCTAGGATAACATAAGATGCCATTCTAGAAACTGGCCTTTAAAATGAGATGCATGGGAGGCCATGAAAGGATCTTGAGAATGCAAACTGCATCATCAAAATCTTTATGACCACAGCAGAAAACTGGAGAATGACCACATGAGAAAGCAGATGATAAGTTAGGAGAAATAAGGAGAGCCTAGTCCTAGCAGTGACCAGAGGTTGGCTGGTAGCAGTAGAGATCAACTAGGGAGATATTTGTGAAGCAAAATAAATGAGATCAATTATCAACTTCTATGTGGAAGTAAAAGAGAAACAGAGGGGAAAGTAACAGAGGAAAGCGTCAGGCTTAGCATCTGCGTTTCCAGCATGGGAAGGTGGATGATGGTTGATTTGGGATTCACTAAATTAAAAGCTTCAGAAACAGGAAAATGTTTGGAGGTCAAAGGGGAAGAGTTCAGTTTTGAAGTGTTGAATTTCAATCATGTGTGGGAAATCCTGTTGGAGGTTGCTACTCGGGTCAAGAGCTCAGAAGATAATGTGCTAGACAGATAAGGAACATCAGAGCTCTGAGGATTTTTAAATTTTTGTTTTCTTTTGCTTTTTACTGTATAGATTTAAGGTATGAAACATGAAGTTTTGATATAGAAATACAAAATAAAGTGATTACTACAGTCAAACTAATTAAACAATTATAGTAGTACATCAAGTAAAACTTCCAAATTGCTTTTTGAAATGAAAACCACACACAAAAATATCACACTGAGAAAACAGTATGCAGAAATTGTGCCTGAATGGAAATATCCTAGTGGGAAGACCCTGTGTTTCTGGAGGTGTGCCTCTGAAAGAAGCTGAGGGGCCCTAGGCCCTTCCTATTCGACTTTGTTCTCTGGTTCTTTATATTAGCGGCTTTACTCAACCACAAGCTCCCACTAGGAGGTGATACCTTGCTACAGACCAAGCATGGGGGCAGCCAACCTTGGACTATGGCCTCTAAAACTGAGTTAAAATAAACCTTTCCTCTTTATAAGTTAAGTAAAAAATAATGACTAAGAGGACTGAAAAGGTGGCTTAGTGGGTAAAAGCGCTCGTGTGCAATCTTGAGGACCTGACTTGAAGCCCTAGAACCCATGTAAAACTGTAGCACACATTAGTAAGATGCAAGGAGAGATGGAATCCCTGGAAGCAGAAGCTCTCAGGCAGAGACATACAACAGAGACTCACTGTTTCAAACAAGCTGGAAGGCAAGGACTGACATGTGAGCCACACCTGCACTCACATTCACAGAAGCACACACACACACACACACACACACACACACACAAATACATAAATAAAAAATGAACAAACGTTTTAAAAAATTAATCCTAAAACAAGTCAGGCGGATGTCTCTTTTCTAAGATGAATCAAGTAAAGCTGTTACCCTTAACCTTCTCATTCGCGAAACCAAATTCTCTCTTGCTTCTCTTGAATTGTATTCATGTATATTAAATTTGCTATATGTTTATTTATTAAAACAATGCAATTTTCAAGGGCCTTATATGTTTAACATGGACTTTGTACTTAAGATCCTGGGCAGGAGATGCCTTGCTCAGATTTAGAGTACTTTTTTTTCCAGTCTAATACATGTTGCTCTACTCCAAATTGTTAAAAATTGTTCACTAAAAAATGAAATTCTGTCAAGTGATGAAAAAACTATATTCATATTTTATATTTATTCCAACTGTTAACTATTTCCTTCAAACAATAACTGGTCTCAAAAAAAGTAGTACGAAGGCATCTGGCTTGGTCCATTTCCCACGAGTGCCATCACCATCTCATTCAAATCCTATAGCTCGAAGAATGCATTTCTTTTAAAAACAAGAACAAAAAAATAATTTGGTAAAAAGTCATATTTATTCCTGAATCTCTCTTCAGCATATAGTAGATTTACAGTAAATAAGGTTCTAATCATGATTAGTTTAGATTTATGCAAAGAGCTTAAATGAGAATTAGTGGATGTTGAGGCAGTCACTCCATGCATACTGATGTGTGATTATGCCTGAAGACGTGGAAAGTCTCCCACAGCTGGAAACATTCTAATGTGACGAAACAATGGTTTTTAAATGCTGTTTCAGTTGTGAATTTCTTTTCTAACTTCATATAATACTGATCATCTCAACTTGTATTGGAGATATATTATTTTAATTTGAATTTCATTTCCTTAAAATTCCCATATATGGGAAATTAAGAAAATATATTGCTGACATATATAATTCAGAAAGTTCCTAAGAAGGTTTCATAATTTCAACTCAAAGAGAAAAAAATATCATCACAACTAAGTTCACATACCTAATTAAGTTAGATAAGTAAGGTCAAAGATAGGTCCATTGAATGCAAAAATAGTTGCCATAAATGTAAGAGACATCTTAAAAGCCATCAAAAAGAACTTCAGTGTCCAAATTCTTACTTTATATTTCCAGATTATCTCTAAATAGTCAAGAAAGGAAAATAACATTTATTAAACATCCATCTAAGCAGTGATATGATGACACAAACTGGATCTAAGTTAATCTTTTTAATGTTCTTTCATACTTCCATTTCCTAGAAGAAAATCAAAACATATATTCAAAACATATATAAAGAACTTGTGCCCATTTTAAAATATGTCACAGATCTATAGTAAAGGTAGAATCAACTTTGCTTCCCTTTGAGTGGGATGAACTTAGTGATCTGTCATATGATATAAATGTCAGTTTGTGTCTTCTAAGACTAGATCATCGTAAATACCTCCTCCCTTGCCTCTCTCCACCCCTTTCCTCCTCTTCTTCCTCTGCCCCTCCCCTGAGCAGCTCATTTGGGGGCACAGTAGCTGCCCAGTATAGTCAAGTGCCCAGGCTTCCATTACAACATACCAGACACTGGGTAGTTTAAATAAAAGAAATTGATTTCCTACAGCTCTGGAAGTGGGACATCAACAATCAAGATGTTACCCTAATTTAATTTCTGAATCAGTGGTCTTCTCCTGGTTTGTAGATGACCGCCTTCCCGCGGTGCCTTCACAGGGCAGAGTGTACCCTGGTATCTCCTTCCTCTTCTTGTAATTGTTTTAATTTTCACTGTTTTAGTGTGTGTGCATGAAAATAATCCATTTTCCCCTGCTTCCCCAGCACTGGGATTATAGGCAACACTATCACAACTGGTTTTCTACATTAATGCTGTGGATCAAAAACAGGTCTTCATGCTTGTGAGGCAAGCACTCTACTGACTCCCTACCTCCTCAATTCCCTTTCCTCTTCTTTTGAAAACAGCCACTCTCAGATTACAGCTTGTAATGGCTTGAATGTGAAATATTTCCCACAGGCTCATGTATTGAATGTTTGATACACAGCTCTTGCTGCTATTTGGGGAAGTAGTGGAAACTTTACCAGGTAGTCCCTCTCTAGAGGAACTAAGTCACTGGGATCATGCCTTTGGAAGAGATACTCCATCTCCAGTCTCTTCTCTCGCTCAGCTTCCTGTTCAACAAGCTACTCTTCCAGGCTTTTCCAAATGCGGAGCAATAAAAATCTCTGAAATGGTGAGCAAAATGTCATTCCTCCCTTGTTCTCTGTTAGGCATTTGTCACAGCAACAACAACAACTAAAATCTCACACAGAATGTAATAAGCATGCAGTTCATACATAGCCCAGTAAAAACATGAACGCACCAGGGAACTGAGGGCGCCTGACAGCAGCCCCGCGGAGCCGACAGCTTGGAAGCAGTTCTTCCAACCCAGCCCAGACTTCCAATGACTGTGGCGTTCTCGACCTCATGAGTCTCTGAGTCAAAGCCACCTAGTTTAGTTGATCTCAAATATCTTACTCTTGTAAACTGTGTGAGTTTTGTTGTTTAAGCTGCTAAGCACTTAGGTAATTTGGAACAAAAAATGGGTTCTAGTTAGTAAGCAGTAAAGCAAGGGTCACACAGCAGATTACTCCAATTATTAAAGATGCTGTACTATCCATGATGCACTCAATATTTTCTTAAAAACTTACTTATTATGACAGTTCATTCATACTATCTCAGTTTATCCTCAAAGCAATTTTGAAATTCATCCTATAATCTAAAACTGTATTTCATAGCTAAAAATACATTTTAAATGAAACATAAATTTGATATTACGGATCTGGCTGTAAGAACACTGCAATCTCGTCTTCCTCGCTGTGGGCTCTTTTTCTAGGCCACGTCACCTTGGCGTCACAGCCTTGGGCTCCAGCTGCTTTCCAGGCTCTTCTTCAGTCTGTTCTTTGTGTAACAGGAAAAGTGAAGCTTTGAAGATGTAAGTCAAAAGACTGCTTCTCTCCTGCTTAAAATTCTATCCTGATTTCCTGTGCTTCCTTTTGTTGGTTACACCTCATAGATCTAGTGAGGGTGAATGATCCTAGCCATAAAATCACTTCACAGGTGCCAACCCATTGCTGTTTCAGTGACACACACACAATCTCTCCTCCTCATTTTCTTTCAATTACCTACACTTCTTTTTTCTGTCCCTGTTGGGTCACAGTATCTCCAAAGGAAGATGTGAACAAATTCTACTCACCTCAGATAGGGAACCAATAACAGACTAAAATAACACTACCACCAGAATCCAACTTGCTGAAACAGTGAGTTTGGTGTGATTTCTTGAAGTATGTGTGAAAGGTGGCTTACAGAATCATGGACAACTCCAAGGCAGTTCCATCACTGAAAGTACACTCTGGCATGGGTGATGATTCATGAAAGAGGGAACGCTGTGACTTACAGGCAGCTGGGCATGTCAGGGTCTCTTCTCCTCTGAAGTCCATACTGCTTATACTACCTTGTGAAGGGACTGACTTTGTCATCATGGCTTCAGAGACTTCCTAAGACTCGTGAATCATTTACTTTCTGAGAATTAATGAGCCTCCTTCAAAACTTCCCAAGTCGTAACTAGCTCCCCCCTAGGATGGAATGTTTCAGGTTAGAGGAACTTGCTACATTGATGTAGCTAAATTAAATATTTAAGGAAAATATAGATTTTAATCCTTGTTGTCTCCCTCTGTCTCTGCCAACAAATTTCAACTGACAAATTTGTGGTTAGCTACAACCACTGGACTTGTGTCCTGATGAAACTTCCTTAATTCTGTTTGTCTCAGCTGGAGACACCTGCAATGATTTTCAGAGGACTTTTTAACTTTGTTTTCTTTCTAAATTTATAATAATTTGCCTAATTTTGAGACCATATATAAGATTCCTTCTCATTGTGACTCATTGTCTAAGGTATAAAGGATGAATGCTTCCCTTTTTGCCGGGTCCAGATACTGAGGCTTGAACCTGGTGGACAAGGCTGTACCCTGATAAAATGCCTGCTTCCTGTGCATACCCAGTGTTCTGCCTGATCTTTCCTGCAACACCATAACCATATCTTTAATCTGCTTTCAGGTCTTTGCAACTGAAAAGTCAAGTAAAATGATGACCTAAAGTGAATTAAATATAAGTCATAGTTTAGGAAAGCTATGGACTGTCTAAAGAGTACAGTCACTAAGAAATAAAGATAAGACACTGAACATTTTAGAGTATGTGTCAGAATATAACTAAAGCTTATTGGAAAGTTGGATAAAACATCACACACCAGCTATACAAATGAAAACATCTGTATTTTAAATCTTTAGTGTTTGATGGTTTTATCCATTTATCTAATGACCTTTGGTCGTCCTCACCTTCCATTTGCTCTCACACCCCCCACTCTTTCTGGAACCTTCTCAATGCATCCCCTCCTATGTTCATGCCTTCTTTTGCAGTGTGGCCTTCTGAATTTCATTAAAGTTTCTTGCCCAACTGTGGGTCGGAGGTTATGTGCTGGAGCAAGGGCAAGTTAGTAATGCCTATACCATTGAAGAAAATGATACCCAATCCCCCCAAAACTTTAACTTCCAGTACTCCCTCAGAAAGAGCTGGAGCTTCATGGGTGCCTCCTCATCTATGATGAAATGCTAGTGGACCCAGTCTTGTGCAGGTCTTGTGCAGATAGCCACAGTTGCAGTGAGTTCATGGATATAAGAGCTATGCTATGCCCAGATGGCTTTTTGCTGCACATCTCCACATCCTCTGTCTAGCTCTTACGTTCTTTCTATCCCCCATTCTGCGATGCTCCCTGAATCTTGGAAGAGATGATGCAACTACTGTCCCATTTAGGGATGAGCACTTCACTGTCATTTATTCCTGGCCCTTTTGGCCACCTACAGGTATCTACATTAACAAGAGCCTCCTGCAGTAAAGATTTTCTGATGAAGGCACAGTACTAATTTGGCTAAGGCCAACGTCTGTGCATATTCCCTACCTCAAATGGCAATGTCTATTAAAGTAACTTTAAAAATCCCAAGTTCATATTCCTAATATCTCTAGCCAAATTATATTAACCAACAGTATTGGGACCAGAAGGTCATTTCATCTCTGTTCTGGCGTTATTCTGTCAGGCAGTGTCTCAAATGATCTGTCCTAGTGAGTTGCTTATGGACCTTCACTGTTGACAGCTGTGTCTTAACAAGGCCACACTTCTATGCCATGTGTTCAGACCTTACAACTGAATAGCCCTAATTGGCTTACTAAGACTCCATGCTCTCTTTCGTCTTTGTCTCTCCCTTTAAAAAGAATTCATTTCTCAATGGATTCTATATACTCCTAATAACCACTATTCTCCCCCCAAACCCTCCTTCCTACTTTTGCTTAACACGAAGAACAATTTCTTTCTTTTCCTGACAATGGCACCAAAAACACAATTCTCCCAAGAAATCCAATTAATCTGGTATTCCTGAGACCAGTGATTAAGCATTGTCTTATTTTGAAGTGTCCTCTGCTAGATCCATGTTGAGAAAGGAAAATAACTATAAGAAACTTGCCTCAGGTTTGGGGTTTTCATATCATATGAGACAAAAAGTCAAATACAATCAAGATTATGCTTTTAAGTCTCAGGAGATTCACTTTGGAAATTCGCTATTTTAAAAATTATCATTGGGGGCTAGAGAGATGGCTCAGTGGTTAAGAGCACTGGCTGCTCTTGCAGATGACCCAGGTTTGATTCCTAGCACTCTCATGGCAGCTAACAACCATCTATAACTCGAGTTTCAGGAGATCTGACATCCTCTTCTGACCTCCATGGGCATTGCACAATATGGGTGCACTTACATACATGCAGGCAATATACTCATACACATAAAATAAAAATAATAAATGAAATATATTAAAACGTAAATAAAATAAAAATTATCATTGAATGTTGCAATCACAGTCTTACAATAAACTCTCACTGTGAGAAGCACTGAGCATTTGAGGAAGAAGAGCAGATTAGCACTCATAAAAACATATTAACTATAGGTCATAGATACATTAGTGGAAAGGTGAAATTGCCTCTGCTATTTCTCCCTCATTCCTCTCACTTTCTGCAATTGCTGCTTCCTATTGTTAGCCTAATCTTACTGATAGATGATGTGCCTGTAGAAAATTCATGGAAGATCTCAACTATATGATGAGTACCTTGAGAAGAGGGGAAACAGCCCCTCGTTGATTTCAACTGTAAATAGTTATACATGACTTACTCAGGTGGTAAGAGGCAACCACCAATCAAGAAACAAACAGAACAAGCAGCTTATTCCCCTCAAACAGCATATGATATTTATTAAACTAATACTGTCTGTATTTTCAAATGCTATTGCTGTCTAGCACATAAAGTAGCTTTAACATTTATAGTCCTACTTCTTGAAAGTCTATAAGCCAAATAAATAAATAAATGTTGCAGAGAGAATTCTAGTTAGCCAAATTACTGTTATACCAAAGACATAACAAAAAATTTAATGTTCATTTATTATTTCTATTTTATGTGTATAAGTGTATTGCCAGCATGTATGTAAGTGCACCTATGTCGTGCAATGCCCACAGAGGTCAGAAGAGGACATCGAATCCCCTGGAACTGGAGTAATAGATGTTTGTTAACCACCACGTGACTGCTGGGAATCAAACCTGAGTCCTCTGCAAGAGCAGACAGTTTTCTTAACCCCTGAGCCATCTCTCGAGCCCATAATAAAAAAAAAATTTTTTAAGCTGTATCAGCAAATACATCTAGTTTTTCTTTAGGTTGTAAGAAAGGGAATATTTATATGATATACAGTTTTGTCTTAGTTTATATCCTAACTTCACTTGCCCTATATATGCATACATTATTTGCTCACTATTTATTAAATTTGAAGATACAAAACCTGTCTTTACTACTCCTGTGTCTAAAACATAAAAGAGATGGATAATCTTACCTAGTAGTTTAACAGTCTTCACCTTCTTTAGAAGAAAGGCAATTAGAACTTAATTGGGTGGTTGGAAGGAAAACCTGCTGATTTCCAGGCAATGGATGTGTCAGGTTAGAAAGAGAGTGATTGTTCACATCAATTTAGATTAGACACCTGGTAAAGGCCCTGTACCAGCCTCAGAAAAGAGCAATGTAGGTTCAGAACGACTAACCAAATATACAAATTCATGGTCATTTCATTTTCTGCCAGTAGTTTTATAAAACTGCACGCCTAGAAAATTAAAGGTTTTATTGCAGAACAGATGGACATGCATACCAGGAAGCCAGATAAGTGACCCACACAAAACGGATGAATAATCCCTGATTTTTGTAACACTGCCCTTGAAGACAGCATAATTCCTCCCTGAACGATGAAGCCAAGGGACTGACTTCCCCTTGAATAATATTTTTCAAGATAGTTGAATGCGTATAGAGAATTTCCGTTTACAGTTAGCATGGTTGTTCTTGGTTTGTCTCTCACCAGGATTCATTATTGCACTCGGTCTTAGGCTCCTGTGTGTGGTGTGGGAGAAGGACTGTGTCCAAGGCCTTGATCTCTGCCATCTATCAGTGCAGTCCAGCCAGGACAGTGACTGAGTTACATTATTGATCCTTTGGAACTGTTTATATTTAACACAAGATTCAGTCAGTGGTTCCTTGCAAGTTTGAATATGCACTTCCCCCACGCCGCCCCGCAGTTCACATGTGGAAATTTTATCCTGAAATCCATATGCTAATATGTGGAAGTGGTGCCTTTGGCAGGTCACTTGAGTTAGATGATATGTGAAGGTGGGGCTTCCATTATGGCATTAATGATTGTATGTGAAAAGGAAGAGAGACTCAGGCTTACATCCTCCTTCCCACCTTGGAATGAAGCAACAAGAAGGCCCTTGCCAGATGCCAGATAATACCTTGATACTGGACTTTACTATTGCACCAACAGAAAATGGACCGAGAGCCCCAAAATCCTAGTCTGAAAAGGGAGACTCTTAAAATAATGGGGGGCAGCTCAGTAGTAGAGAACTGGCCTAGCATGCCTAAGACCCTCAGTGCGACAAGATAATGAAAGAGAGAGAGAGAGAGAGAGAGAGAGAGACATAGAGAAAGACAGATACAGAGAGAAACAGAAACAGAGAGTGAGAAGGGAGAGAGGAAGAGAGAGAGAGAGATTCTTTGGAATGATTATGATTTAACAGGTTTATAAGAAAGGCTCTGGGCACCGGAGAGATGACTCAGTGGTTAAGAACACTGACTGTTCTTTCAGAAGACCCGGGTTCGAATCCCAGCACCCACTTGGCAGCTAGCAACTGTAACTCCAGTTCCATGGGATCCAACAGCTTCTTCTGTCCTCTGTGGGCATTCATTGCACAACACGGGTGCACTTACCTACATGCAGGCATAACACTCATATATATAAAATAATAAATAAAATATTCTTTTAAAAAAGAAAACTGCTACCAGAAAACTATATGTTTTCTGGCATTCCTAATAAATATACTTCCATTTAGGAATCATTACTTAGAAGATGAACAACATCAGAATATCAGTAATAAATCTCTAAAGTAAAATTTAGTAAGTAGTGGAAATAAAAATTTTGGAAAAAGTCAATTACACATTAGTAGATGCCTCTCCTCCTCTGCACAAACCTAATGAGGTTAAGGCCTTTAAATCTCCATCTAGCCAATAACTGAATAAGGAAAGTTTAGACTAAATGATTTATAACGTTTAAGAATTAAACACAGTGGCAAGCTGGTGTTTAACAACCAAATCTCCATGAAAACATGTATATGTGCATATACATAAACATATACATGCATATACATATGAATACATATGTATTTTATTATAAAATTTGCTTATATAAAACATATAATGTGACAGTTTTTACTCCTTGCCCTCCTAGGTCGACTAAGTTCCAGGGGACTATGAGCACCTCTCAAAATGTCCTGTAACTGTGGTGAGTCACCTGTCCTCTTGAGCAAGGAGGCCAAGGAGACCCCACCAGATGGATGTGAACCAGTGTCTAGTCTACAAAAAGGAGGGTCAACACAGATGAAATATTTCCTCCATGCTTCCAAGCAAAGCCAGCCATAGTCAAGCAGGACCTTTGACTTATCTTCACATAGGCAGAACTGGTAAAAGAAAGGAGCCAGGGACTCCTCCCAAGCCCATGTTACCCCCGAGGAACAGATCCTCAAATGAGCTTAAGTAAAAATAAATTGTTTTATCTGGACCAAATGTAGGGTCTTAAACACCCAAAAGGAAAGTATAACCAAAGATTAATGGGGTCAATATAATTTTTAAGAGTCCATATGTAAAGCTAAAGGCTACATAACGAGAAACAATGCCAGACAGGAGATACCTTCCTTTGAGTCATTGGCCAAGGTGGTGCAAGAGACTCCCAGACAGTAACCCAGCATAGAACTGGGAAAATGAACAGCAGACCCCCATCTTATCTAAAGGAATATTACAACTGATTGCTGCTAGATGAGGAACAGCTGATCTTCCTGATACAAGGATCTCTAGATAGGCTGACTAGATTCAGCAGATGGACAAGCACTGGAGAATGGCTGGGGGTGTTGACAACACAGTGGACCGTGTATCTTACAGGATTTATACTGAGTTCAATATTGTATAACTGTATTAATTCAACTGTGAGCCTAAAAATTTACAGCCACTTTTGAAAGAGATGTATCCTTGCTCTGGAGTGTGTTACTGAATATGTCAAAGCTGTAATGAAATGCTTCTTCTAATCATGTGGTTATTAAATTTAAAAATTATTTAAATAAAATAATTCTTTAAAGCATAAAATGTGCTCCTTAATAATTAGCGGATGTGAAAAACATTATCATTGAAATCTACGTGATGACTTTATATCCATGCTGAGATGCCAAGGCTCTCAGAAAGTAACCTACAGTGACTAGTAGTAATTGGATATATAGAGATTAGAAATGTATTTGCAAACATCTTAGTGTTAATTGCATTAAAAATGAATTTTTCTGTATGAAACTCTGTATTTTAATAAGGAAATGGAGATCTTTTATAAAGGTTAAAACTCATTTAATTTTATATCTGTATTAATTCAACTGCAAACCTAAAAATTTACAGCCAATTTTGAAAGAGATGCATCTTAGCTCTGGAAATTGTTATTGAACATGTCAATGCTGTTGTAATGAAATGCTTCTTCTAATTATGTGGTTTTTAAATAATTTTTTAAGAAAAGAAAAAGTATATAACATGAAATTCACAAAAAATAGTAAAACATACAGTAGCCTGTCATCAGTTCCATGTACTTATAATTTCAGTGCAACTTGCTATACTTAAAAATCCATTATCCAGTATTGTGGGGTTAGAGAGATGGCTCAGCAGTCAAAAATACTGGTTGTTCTTGCAGAAGACCTGGGTTCAAATCCCAGCACCCACACGGCAGCTAACAACTGTTCATAACACCAGTCCCAGGGGATCCGACAGCAGGACCTCTGCGGGCACTGCACAACATGGGTGCACTTACCTACATGCAGGCAATACATGCATACATATAAAACAAAAATAATAAATTTAAAATAATTTTAATCCACTATGGTATTTTATGATTCTATTTCCACAACACTGTACTTAATTACTCTACAGTTTATCAAAGAAGTTACATCATTAACAAAAGAACATAGTTATGGCATAAGTATTGGTTGATAATTTCGTTTATGTGAAAGAGGAAGACAAAAGTAAAATAAAAAGACGCATGCCAGAACTTCATTCGTTCAGCAATGGCATTACTTTTCTAAATCAGACAGTAATTTGTAAATATTGAAGGAAATTTTTTCTTGTGTTTTTATGGTATTCAGAAATTAATAGCTACAGACAAGACACACTTTAAGTTTATTCACACTTAACATTTTCTTCAACACTTCCGAAATTTAGATTAACAATCAACAAGACATTAAATCAAGGGCTGATTTGCACCATTTGCTAATTGCTGTAGCATAAAAACTCCCACCTGGCCAATTTAAAGTTACCAGCATGAAGTCACTAAGGGCTGTGTTTTCAAGAGATGCAATAGTATCTCTTTCATCAGGCAGCTATGTGTACAACCTCCACAGCAGAGATCTAAAAATTATAAAGGAATATGAAGTAGTGAGTTTTGCATACTGAGTACATTTACTTGAGTTGTAAGTTTATATAACTCTTTTTAGAGATAAGATCTCATTATGAATCCTAGGCTGACTTTAAATTCACAATCCTCCTGCCTTGCCCTCCTGAGTGCGGGGACACCACACCTAGCTAATTTAAAAAAAAAAAATTGTTTATTACCTGGTTCACAAAATTCAACAATTTAACAGTTGTTGAACAGAAGAAGTTCCTACCTGCATCAGGCATGCTTAGACATTACTATCTCTTAGTTATATAACAGCAACTCACTAGCAGGGCACTCAACCCAAAACTAAACATCAGACAACTGCCGACAGGCCATGGTTGCTATCCATGGAAACTTTTCTAAGAGCAATGGGCAACTGGCTTGCAATCCTAATGCCAGCCAAATACATACATGATTTCTGTTGTTTCACTTTGTTTGCATGATGTGGAAACATCGTTTCCAAACGGTCTCACAATTTTTTGCTAATATCCAGTCATTTCCTGAGTGAAATGTTTATGTTCACAATATTCTATTGCCTTGCTGTATTTTCAAAATCAAAAATGGAGAAGAAGAAACACATTTTGATATGACTGGCAATATGATGACAGGGACAGAGAAGAAGCGTTCTCAAATTTTTAGATGTGAAATAACATCTCAAACTTGGAAAAATCCCATTGCTCTAAATAGGATTTACATGGCTATACTCCAAACTACTTTGAAATTTTAACGTAAAATATTCCTTTTTAGATGTCCATTTGACTGCAGTTTATGTGTGATAACATAATAAATTGCTATTTCCACATTTAAGTAGTTTGAAGTTAAGAAATGCCATTTAATATTTTAAAGCTCTTAATCAGCTTTAACATGAGATAATTAGCAAGCTAAGTAAAAATTGCTATAGTAAGAAAATGTAAAGATGTTTTCCCAAAATCTTCATGTAATTAAAACAATGTAGAAAAATGTTGTAAAAGGTTTGTAATCTGAATTTCACTTTAACAGTATCATGAGTCGTCAGATATTCTAATTCTTAGTCCTAAAATAAAGTATTATGTCTGGATACCTATATTCAATTCTTCTAGATTGCTAACTTCAGTATGCCTACATATTTGTCATCTCTTTAGACAGTGGTCTCTCATTAGAAGAGCAATGTTCCCTGGTTATATCTAAGAAGAATCCCAGTGGCTGTTCCCGAGCATCCATTTTCTCCAGTTACAGTGCTCCTCTCCACCACCCGACTTCTCATGAGATCAGTGCTGATGACAGTGACTCTAAGAGAAGGAGGCATTTTGAATGCTAGAAGCCAGAGACACAACCGCAAGGCAAATGGTGGACTAACAATGGGGTTCAATTAACAATTTGCTCCTGAATTAACACCGAGCACCACAGGCATGATGATTAATTCCCCACCAGGCAGAAGCTCATGGGTGTACACCATAAAATGTCTCTATCTTTCTATAGTTCTGACTTTCCAATTATCATTTCATTTTTGTTGATTAATTTCTGCTTGCTTACAAGCCCTGGAAGCCTATACAGTCAGATATCACCAAATATTCTTCAGTACTTCTTACAGTTCCCATTTAAATAAATTCTAAAGCACTGATGATATTTTTAAATACTGATATTTTTATTTATGAGGTGAGTGAGTGTGTGTGTGTGTGTGTGTGTGTGTGTGTGTGTGTAATGTGAGTCGAAGAGGTGAGTGTGCCACAGCACACATGTGGAGGCTTACAGGACAAGTTCGTAGAGTCAGTTTGGGTCTTCCACCTTCATATGAGTTCTGGGGATTGAACTCAGGTGACCAGGCTTGCATGACAAGTGCCTTTACCAGCTGAGCCACCTTGCCAGCCCAATACTGAACTTTTTATCTTTGCCAATGTGAACCTGTAAAATCTTCCTATCTATTCATTACATCACATACTTGATTTCCCCAGACAATAAATCATTAATCTTATCTGGATATACTTCAAGATCAAAATGCCTGTTTTACTAAATTTACATGATGACCAACAATAAATCCTGAGACGCCTACCCTTGTGTGGATCACAACCTGACTGAATCCCCACCTGAAGCAGACACCTGTACCACTTCTGCATTTCGAAACAAAGAACATGTTTAGGGGATTAGATTTATGCAGAGACAGCAAGAAATCTTCCTTTCACACATTTTACTTTTTCCTAAGCACATGCAATAAATTTATAGCTCTGCAGGTTAACAGAAAACATGGATGTTATTATACATCCTGCTTTGTTCCCTGATTCTCTTCAAAATACCTAGTCTCAGAATTTTCTATAAAAGAACTTTGCTGCCACCAATTGAGCATATTCATGCAATGCAAGCGGGATTCTTTTATCTAGAAATTAATGCTGAAGACAAAGATGAAGGGAAGACATGCATCTCTTCGTCCTGATTCCAAACCCTAACCAGTAGTACTTTCCTAATCAGTGATGCCAGGAGAGCCTCAAAAGAGGGAGCAGAATTCATACCTTAACATTAGTAATGGAAGCCCTCCCCTTGCATCCTTAAACCAATTTGTATTAATAGAAAACTCCTCCTGTATTTGTAATCAAAGGGCACTTGTTTTACAAAGAAGCTTGAATCAAACACTCTGTGCCAGCAGGGTCATGTCCTGAAATGGCAAGGTTGAACTGGTCATTGAGCTGGGTAATTGGCAGGCTTTGAATTGATCATGGTTATTCAGGTCAAAAAAGTAAGTGCCTCTATCTCATTCTTACTGTTGAATTGTTGAAAAAATCAGAGATGTCCTCACAAACAGTCCTAATTTGTTTCCTCCAGGCAAAATCCACTTCCATCATTTAAAAGAATACGAAACTATTTAGTCAATCGGTCCTTGATTTGACACATCAGAATCACCTGGTAAAATACAAACTCCAAGACCACGCCTCAGAACTACAAATCTGAAGATTTGGGCAACAAAATTTTTTGATAGAGGAGCAAGCTCACAAGAGTTAAAGGTACTCCCCCAAATGTGTGCGCAGGCCCTCAAGGAAAATACCAAGGACATTTGAGCACATTGAGGGGTTTGCAGAGTGTGGTTCCTAGTCTCACAGAGAAGCCTTAATCTACAAAGAAACATCCCCTTCCCCACCATGTTGAGCTTTGTTTTACCACGTGGTTCTCTTTAACAATTCAGCATAAGCAAGGTGATCAGATGCTCACTTGGTCAAGAAAATTGTCCTTTGAAGATAATAAGAGAAATAACCCCAGCTTACTTTCATTTCATAACTGCCCCATTTAGCCTGAAATTTTTGGCTTGAACTAAAAATATCTTTACTGAGAGTCAAATATGACCTACTTTGTTAATTCCCATGACTAATTCTTTGCTTGACATAACAGCCCAAATATGGAATATTTTAAGTAAAATTAATGTATGATTGAAGTTTTTCATCTATTTGGCTTAATATTTGTAGTACATAAAAAGGAAACAATTTAATACATAATATGATATCTTTCTTATAAGTTTCCATATATTTTTTACCTCCCTCTTTAGAAAGTTCATTTTAAACTTCTAGTTAGTGCCTAATAAAGATCAAAGCAGTGAGAAGAGTGTACGCCACCAAGCCTGATGACCTGAGTTCAATCCACAGGACCCACATGGTGAAAGGAGACAACTGACTCCAGCAAGTTTTTCTTTGACCTCCACATGCATGCCATGGTGTGCACACACACAAATAAATAATTAATAAATAAATATTCTTAAAAGGGATGCTCATCACTATTCAATAAAATGAGTTAATGCTTTATTCCTCCTACTTCTTGAAATCCTGCCCCAGCCCTACCGTTCCTACCCCATCCCCACCTAGACCTAGCTTGCTTTGCTCCAAATGTAATCCTGATTGATCTACCTTCCTGCTTAGCAGTGAACTTGACCTGCCTCCTAGTGAGATGCCTGGAATCTTTTAAATCAAGTGGGCACCACTATCTTCACCTGCTTGAGATAGCTCCAGTTACCACAATAAGAAGCTGATTCCACATAATGGAGATTCTGAGTTTTAGTGATGCATTTTCCACTAACTTATGAGGTAGCAATGAAGGAGATTAATGATAGAATTAACGAGTCATAAGCAAGAGTTGCAAAACTCTACAAGGCAAGACAACCCACTGGAAATCTGTTAGGATGGAAAAATAGGGATAACTAGCCGAATGGTATGAAGAGCTCAGACACACAAAGAAGGCTTTGGCAGTTGGAGCAGCATAGGAGGGCAAGCAGGTCTACTTGGGTACCAAGGTGCAAAAGCAAAACCTAAAAGCAAGAGAATATGTTCTTCCTCCTTCGTACCAGGCTAGAGAATGGCTTCTGTAGTTCTAAGAACCCTGGAGAATACAAATATGACTTGGAGTACTGAAAAGTTTCAAAGTACCAATGGGAGACATAGAACCCCAACAGATGTGATTACCAAGTGCCAGAGTCCAGATCATAAAAGAAAGAGGGAAGGAAGGAAGGAAGGAAGGAAGGAAGGAAGGAAGAAAGAAAGAAAGAACGAAAGAAAGAAAGAAAGAAAGAAAGAAAGAAAGAAAGAAAGAAAGAAAGAAAAATTTTAAAGCATAAAAATGATGACCATGGAATAATTAGAATTGAGTTGAGTCAGGTCTACAAATAAATATTTCAGAATAGCCATAATTAATTTGGAGCCATTTTAAAGAGAAGTAAGTAAGGTACTGAAATAATAGGTATAACCTCTATTGAACCTCTACTAGTTTTAGACATCAGTGATAGAAATGAGTGGATTCACAGCCAAGCTGCTTCTTCACCTTTCACCCCCAGTCAGACCAGACCTTCAATGTCTTGACACTATGATAGTGTGTCTTCTCTTCAATTCCAACATAGCCTTATTATCACAAACTAGAAGTTTCTATAAAAGATAGGTGGAAGTGAAAGGAAAAAGCCATTATTTTGACCATTTATCATCATAAAGAATAAATAATATTAAACCCAGATCTATAGCATTTGTCATATGTTATCCCCTAACCAGAAAAACAATGCAAAAATAGTTCCATTGAATGAGCCCAAGGGCACATCTTGCAGCTAGCTGAAGTTTCCGTGATGCCCAGTCTTTACAGAACTGAAGTTATAGGATAGCGGGATAATATTCGGCCTTGAATATTTTCACATTGAATTAATGCTTTTTAAATTTTTTATTTATTTTTTATGTGCATGAGTGTATTGCTTGCATTGTAAGGGTACCTGTATCATGCAATGCCCACAGAGGTCAGAACAGGGTATCAAATACCCTGGAACTAGAGTTACAGATGGTTGTTAGCTGCCAGTGCAAGAAAAGTCAGTGCTCTTAGCCACTGAGCCATCTCTTCAGCCCCCTGAATTGGTGCTTTTGATGCTTTAAAGTGTAAAAGGACAGAGCTTACAATTAAATCTAAGTTCTTAAAGATTTAATATTCCTTTCTTACAGAAAAACTGACTCCAGTATTGCTGTAGAGTTGACAGTTTCAAGGGTTAAGAATTGTAGTCTATAAAAAATATAGCACAAAGAAACAGATATTTAGTTGCAATGATCTGGACAGTAAGTGGCCATGTGCAGCATAGTAACTGACTCAGAGTTTCGCAGTCGCATGCAGTGATATTTTTGTCCAAGAGACCCTGTTGTTGGCAGTGGGTTTTCACGAGTCTTTGGGGCCTGGCATAACAGCTCGCCTGCCTTCACAAGTGGCCTCCATTTTGTATTATGTGGAAATTCTGCCAGCCACATACTGCTGTGTCATTTTACCAGGGCATTTCTGTGCTGCTCTAAGTTTGGGTCCCCAGAACCCACATAAAAAGCCAAGAATGGCCTTACACTTGTAACTAGATTGCTGTGAGAGTGGAGACAGCAGGTTTCCTCCTGTGGATGTACTACACACAAACACACACACACACACACACACACACACACACACACCACAGGAAATCATATATCACACAGGAATGCACAGGCACAAAAGCAAAATTCCCTGAACAAACAAAATAACTAAATTAAACTCTTTTTTACATTAAAAAAAGTGTCTGGCATGTTCATCTGGAAAGTGCTTTGGAAGTATGTTAGGAAAACATTTTCTGGGCTTCCATCATATGTCCTTCTTTAGCCAACACTTAAAATGGAAAATTCCACAATGGAATAAAAACATAATCACTGAATTTTCAAAATAAAATTTCAGCTTTATTATCTAAAATATTTCAATGACCAATTCATCAACATTTTAATAATTCTGTTGTCTGACTAATGAAGCAGAATAATTTGGTCTAGACCTGCCTCTATACCTAACAAATATGTTTAGCCCAAAGTGTTCGCTGTACATAATGAATCACATCGTTGACTGATGTATAAGAAAATCATAACCAGTTTAGTAGTATCTCCTTCATTAATGATTTTACCCATCATAGGACCCTGCATGCTGCAATACCAACTTGTCAGGCAAGTAGTGTCCACTGGTACAAAAGTGACATCGCTGTTAGGGGTAATTAACCCTTTCTGATCGGATTTGAGGCCTGCTCCACAAGAGGAAATTTCATGCTTGGCACTGTAACTCTGGTCAAGAGCCTATGGCTAGGGAGATCATAGACCTAGGGTAGAACCTGCTATTGTTATCTTGCCAAATGGTCATGCTGTCAAACAGCCATCTAAATATTTATGCTTATATGCCCATAGACCTGGGTTGCTCTCAGCCTTGGTCAGAGAAGATTCTTCTTCTTGGAGTGGACAGTAGTCAATGGAGAGATTATAACTGGTACTAAGAATGCACTTACTGCTCTACTAATAGACTGATTACACAGTCCTAAGCAAGACATCTATGCTAACATCACCACCACCAGGGCTCAAGGAACATTGTGGAAGAAGAGGTAGAAAGAATTAAGAGCCAAAGGATGGAGATGAGTGCTATGAAATCCTGTCTTCTGAACATGATAATCGTGAACTCGCAGCAGTTGTAGTTACATGCACAAGACCGACATGAGATAACACCAGCCAAAACTCCAGAAAATGGGGCAGGCAGTCTCCAGGCCCCACCCCGTACTGAGGAGCTACTGGAAGCGGATAGGTGCTAGGAAAGAGAGAATCATTCTTCACTGAGAATGTGGCCACTGGTAGGTTTCCCATGCTCCAGTGAATGGCACCATACCCAAGCACATATGGGAAGCACTGACTGGACTTACAGAGTTATCAAAAACAAAACAAAAAAGGCAAGAACTTTACTATCTTCCCTCTCTGGCACTATACAGGAACCTTGGCTCATGCACCCTGGTGAGCTAATTACAAATCATGCAGCCGTTTGCCAACTTCCCTCTCTGGGTACTGGAACCATAGCTCAGACAACCTGGTGAGCTAGTTAGAACCTGACCACTCCTTTGCAGTCTCCAAAATCACAGTTCTAGTTGTGACTACCAACTTGGCACGGCAGACCAGAATGCAATCACCTTGCCACTTCAATAAAAAATCAGAAGTGGAAACCTGAAGCACAGACCAGATACCAACCAAGGTATGACAGCAATAAAAACAGAACCAAACTTCTATTTAACAAGAACAGGCTAGAATTGCATATCAGACACAACAACCAAAAAAAAAAAATGAAAGAAAGAAAAGTCCATATGTCTGGGTCACAAGGCAAAAACACAAATACTATGAAAAACCAAGATGATATGTTCCTAACAATCCCACCAGGGTTATAGAAGTGTTCTACAATGAAAACTACTCAAAGGAACCCTAGGACACATAACTTAAAAGAATAATCATAAACATGATCAAAGAATTTGAGGACTTTAAAGAACACACAAATTAAAGACTCAAAGAAATCAAAGAGGATAGGAATAAACTCCTGACTGGAGCATGAGAGAATGCAAATATACTGTGGAATGAAGTGACAAAGACAATTCACGGTTTGAAAAAAGTGAATTCATGAAAGAGATAGAAATATTTAAGAAAGTCTAAGTTGAGATGAAGATGGATTGTAAAACTCAATAAGCCAAATACAAAAGACAAGAGAAAGTCCTACCAACAGAATGAACCAAATGGAAAACATAATATCAAGACTTGAAGATTAAGTTGGAGAATTGGACTACTCAAGCAAAGGATATGAAATAATTTTAAGCCACAGAAGAAATATGCAGGAGCTTTGGGATACCATGGAAAGACTAAATTTATGAATTACAAGCATAGAGGAAGGAGAAGAATCTCAGGTTAATGACATTGACCATACCTTCAACAGGATTATGGAAGAAAACTTCCCTAAATTAAAACAAGACATACTTTGGGCTGGAGAGATGGTTCAGTGGTTAAGAGCACTGGCTGCTCTTGCAGAGAACCTGGGTTTGATGCCCAGCATCAACATGGCAGCTAACAACCATCAGTAACTCCAGTTTAAGGGGATCCGACGCCCTCATCTAACCTCCACGGGCACTGCACAACACGGATGTACTCACATACATGCAGGCAATACACTCATACACATAAAATAAAAATAACAAATAAAATATTTTTAAAAGACAAGACATACCCATACAGACACAAAAAGCACACAGAACACAAATAGGACCAGAAAAGAAACCACCATGGCATATCATAATAAAAACACTAAGTATACAGAACAAAGTGAGGGCATTGAAAGCTGCAAGAGTAAAACAAGTTACACAAAGGAAAACACATCAGAATACCAGCTGGCTTTTCAATGCAAACTTAAAAAGCCAGATGAGCTGGAGCAATGTATTCAAGGTCTAAATGACCACAGATGCCAAGCCAGACTTCTTTACCCACCAAAACTGTCTATCATAGTCAAAGAAGAAAGAAAAATCAAAATCTTCCATAACATATATAGGTGGAAAGAACTCATGTGCACCAAACCAGTCCTACAGAAAACACTGAAAGCAATATAAAAGGACTGAGAAAAAGAATAACCAAACCCAAGATGCTATGGAAAGAAAGCAAATGAAGGTATAATGGAAAAACAAAATAAGACTAAGAACACAAACAGAAAATAAGATGACATTAACCAATACACATCTTTCAATAATAACTTTAAACATCAATGACCTCAATTCTCCAATCAAAAGCCACAAAATAGTTAAATGAATTAAGAAACAAAATCCATCTTTTGGTTGGCTTCAAGAAACTCGGCTCATCTTCAAGAACAGGAAACACCTTAGAGTAAAAGAATAGGAAAAAATGGTCCAAGTAAATGGCATGAATAAGCAGGCATTACTAACCTAGTATCAGTCATAATAGACTTCAAACTAAAATTTATCAGACAAGATAAAGAAGGTCGTTTAATTCTGATCAAAGGACCAATCCCCCATGAAGACATTCCAGTTATGAACAAATATGCACCAAACCCTAGTGAACTCAATTTCATAAAGAGAGTACTACTGGACTTCAAGACACAGAATAACTCCAACTCAATAGTAGGTGACTTCAATATCCCACTTTCCTCAATAGACAGACTATCTGAACAAAGAAAAAGCAGAGAAATATCTGAATTAAATGATACCATACATCAAATAGACCTAACAGACATCTGCCAAGTATTCCACCAAGCACCAAAGAATACACGTTCCACTCAGAAGCCCATGGAAGTTTCTCTAAAACAGACTATATACTGTGGTACAAAATAAGCCAACAAATAAAGAGGTTCCAAGTATTCTATTACACCACAATGCAATAAAGCTTAAAATAAGTAGCAAAAGAAGCTCTAGTAATTACAAAAACTGAAGTAGGTTAAATATACACTAATAAGTGATAAATGAGACAATGAAGAAATCAAGAGAGAAACAAAAATATTCCTGTAACTAAATAAAATTAAAAACACAGAATAACAAAACCTCTGAGACACATTAAAAGCCGCCCTAAGAGGGAACTTTTTAGCTCTACACACCTACATTAAAAAATCAGAAGGGCGAAACTAGAAACAATCATCCTGAGTGAAGAAACCAGGACCCAGAAAGATAAACATCACATGTTCTCTCTCATAGCTGAATACTAGTTTTAAGTTCTTAAATATGCATATTTCAATTGAAAAATCCAAAGAGGTGAGGAAACTAATAAATGGCCTTGGGGTGGGGAGGAACCTTCATGGGAGGAGAGCTAGAACACAGTGATAAAAAGGGGAGGGGGGAATAATCAAGTAGGAAGGGTTAAATGGGGTGGGGGAATGGGAGAGCAGAGCAAAGGAGGGAGCATGGGAGGAATAACTAACACTAAAGACCTTTAGAAAAAGCCAAATGAGAACCTACCACTAGAGAAGCTTCTTAAAATATATGCATGTATATTATAAAAAATTTTAAAGGTGTTACCATATAACAGGGGGACATTGCCAATACTAGACACCACAGGCTAGCAAAATAATAGCCTAATGCCAGAGATGGACTCCCTCTTTTGAAACTGCTGACCAGGGTCCCATAGACTCTCAAATAATACTGGCTATTGCTCCTGCTCTTGTTTTCTCACCAGAACTTGACAGGAAGACCCTACTGCTGAACACACTACATATACATACATATATATACATATATATGTATATATATGAGCTGTAGAAATCAAGCTGTACTGACTTCAAAGCTTCATCTCTACTCTCTAGCTTTCACAGTACTGGAATGTGCTATGCATACTACCAGAAGAAAAAAGCTAACCATTAATCTTGTCCAGTTGTGAATCCTATGTGCTTCATCAACAATTGGCCTGGCAAGATATCACCTCTGGTGCAATAGTGGCATGAATATTATGGAAGTAACCAATTGCTTTCTGATTGGATTTAAGGTCTGCTTCATAAGATGGGGCCCATATATGACACTGATATTAGGCTTAGGAACCTTAGACTAGACAGGCCATGGGCCACACAGGAAGCCTAACACTATTATTATGCTAAATATATATAGTATTAAAACTACTCCTAATGACTTATTGTTACACCCATAGGTTAATGCATCTCTCAACAGAAAAATTTTCATGCAGCAGATGGTTATTAACACAGAAAACCACAACTGGTCAACATTCAGAATATAAGAAACTACAGAGTGATTATCCCTAAATTGGACACCTCTATCAAACTTCTGCCTCCAAAGTCTCTGAGATCATTGCAGAAGGGGTAGGAGAAATATCTTAAAGACCAGAGGAGTGGATGGGCATAGGAAACAGAGTTTTCCAAACAGCTGGGAAGTTACCCATATGTACTCACGGCAATGACGATAGCATGTACAAGTACCACATAAGCTCAAGCCGGACAAAATCGCAGCACCCAGTATAGACATGGAGAAAAGGGTACAAAATCCCAGAATTACCTAAAAAACTCTTGAAAACTGATGGCTGCTAGGAAAAGGGAAGCCAGTCTCTTTTAAGGGTGTGACTCTTCATAGGTTAACCAGCCTCCAGTGAATGAATCCACACCAAAGGATATTTGGGGATACAAATCGACTATATATAGATAGAGTACACTGTAGATAGATGATTAATAGATAGATGGATAGATGGATCGATAGATGATAGGTGATTGATAGATTGATAGATAGATGATAGATAGATGATAGATTAGATAGATGATAGATAGATAGATAGATAGATAGATAGATAGATAGATAGATATAGAGATTATATATATGATAGAGTACAATAAATTTGACAAAAAGTAAGTAGGCTGCAGATAGGGGATAGTATCTAAATGCAACCAAAATATATTGTATGAAATTCACAAAAAATCCAATCAAAAAAGGAAATAAAACAGAAAAAAACACAAATAAATGACAAAGATACAACTCAATAATCTGGAAAAACAATAACAAACTAAACCCAGAATATGAGAAGAAATTATTATAAAGGTCAAAAGGAAATCAGCAAAATAGAAACAAATAAGACAATACAAAAATGATGAACCTAAGCTGGATTTTGAAAAGATAATCAAAATAGACAGACTGGTAGCACAGGTAACCAAAAGAAAAAAAGAGAAACCAAATAAATAGAAACAGAGATGAAAAGAGAAACATTACAATGGACACAAAAGTAATCCATAACATTTTAAGAGATTACTTCAAACATCTATACTGTTAAATTAAAAAATCTAAAAGGAATGGATTCAATGGATTAATTTCCAGATTCAATCAAACCACTATAGTTAAAGCAAGACCCATAACCAAAAAGGACATTGAAACAGTAATAGAAAGCCTCCTGACTAAAAGAAAGCCCAGGTCCAGATGGATTTATATAAGAATTCTACTAGAACTTCAAAAAAGAACTACAACCAATACTGCTTAAATTATTCAAAAAGAAAGAAACAGAGGGAGAATTCCCAAACTCATTCCATGAAGCCAATACTACTCTAATGCCCAAACCAGGTAAACACACAGCAAAAAGAAGAAAACTATAGACTGATAGCCCTAATGAACATAGAGGCAAAAATTCTAAACAAAATACTTGCAAAATGCACACAGACATATATCAAAAAGATCATCCACCATGATCAAGTTTACTTCATCCCAGAGATGTGAGGATAATTCAATATACATAAGTCAACAAATATAATAAATTATACAAAGAGACTTAAAGACAAAAAAAACCACATGATCATCTATCTCAATGGACACAGTAAAGTTCATTGACAAAATCCAAAATGTATTCATGATAAAACTTCTAGAGGAAATTAGACTGCGGGGGGACATATCTCAAAATAATTAAGGCTATATACAACAAACCCACAGCCAACATTATTCTAAAAAGAGAAAAACTCAAAGCATTTTCATTAAAATCAGGAATCAAACAAGGCTTTGCACTATCTCCACTCATTTTCAATATAATGCTTGAAACTCTAACTAGAACAATAAAACAAAAGAAGGAAACTAAATGTGTACTCGCTGGAAAAAAAGAGGTCAAATTATTCCTATTTGCAAATGATACATATTATACATAAGAGATCCCAAAATTTCCACCAGAAAATTCTAGAAATGATCAACACTTTCAGCAAAGTGTCAGAATACAAAATCAATTTACAAAAGTCGCTAGCCTTTCTCAATACCAATAACAAACAGAGAAAGAGAGCATAGAAACACTCCCACTCACAGTACCCTCAAAAAAAATATCTAGGACTAAACTTAACCAAAAACATAAAGATTTCTACAATGAAAACTTTAAATATTTGAAGAAAGAGATTGAAGAAGACTCTAGAAGATAGAAAGGCTTCCCATGCACATAGATTGGTAGAATTAATATTGTGAAAATAACTATTGTACCAAAAGCAATTTATACATTCAATGCAATCAATTCAAAAAAAAAATCCCCATGACATTCTTTACAGAAATTTTAAAAAATCCTAAAATTCATATGGAACCACAATACACCCCAGATAGCCAAAGCAATCCTAAACAAAAAGGGCAATACTAGAGAGATTACCATGCCAGATTTCAAATTATATTACAGAGTTATAGCCATAAAAACAACAGAGTATTGGCACAAAAAAACATTAGATAAATGGCACATAATAGAAGATGCAAATGAGTGCACATAATTATTCCCACCCGAAATGTGACAAAGATGCCAAGACTACACACTGGAGGAAAGAGAGCATCTTCAATAAATAGTGCTGGGAAAACTGGGTCTCCACATATAAAAAAAGGAAATTAGACCCATATCTATCACCATGTACAAAAACAAATTCACAGTGGATCAAGGACCTCAGTGTGGAACCTGAAATGATGAAACTGTTAGAAGAAAATATGGGCAAGGTCTATATAAATGTAAGATAAAGTGTAGGAAAGAACCTTCTAAATCAGGCTTTGATCACTCAGAAATTAAGGTCAACAATTGCCAAATGTAACCTCATTAAATTTTAAAGTTTCTGTGCAGTAAATGAAGCAACCAATCAAGAAGAGGAAGTCCACAGAATGGGAAAGAATTTGTCAGCTATACATTTCACAGGAGATTAATTTTTAGAATATACCAAGAACTCAAAAAACAAAGAATCATGAAACATATGACCCAATTTTAAAAATGGGCTATGGATTTGAACAGAGAGATCTCAAAAGAGGAAATAAAATGGCTAGGAAATACCCTTAAAACTTTTCAACATGGTTAGCAATTAGGGAAATGCAAATTAGAACTCTTTTAAGATTCATCTTACCCCAGTTAGAATGGGTAAGATCAAGAAAAAAATGACACCAAATGCCAATGAGAATGTAGGGAAAGAGGAGCCCTCAATCAATGATAATGGCATTGAAAGCTGGTACAGCCACTGCAAATTAGTGTGGTGAACTCTTAATATATAATACTTAAGTGGTATAAAACAAAAGACAAAGAGAAATGTAGTGTTCCATAAGCCTATTGAAAAATACACATATAATATAAACGTGAGTATGTTTATAGCTGAAGGGTATATAACAAAAATCACAGTGCTAGGCAAGGGAAACCACCCTTTGAGTTGTTAGCAAGGGTAGTTCAAGAGACTTCAAAAATAATACAGGCTATTGCTGCAGCCCTTGATTGCCTCCAGAACCTAAAGGTAAGATCCTATTGCTGAAGATAGGACATGCTTTGGAAACAGGACTTAGAGCAATTAAGCCGGAATCTAGCTGGAAACCTCTTCCCTGAAGACTGACTCTCATACTATCTGAAGATGCTGTGCAAGCTGCCATGTGAGAAAAACAATCAATGATCCTACCCAGCCCAGCAAACTATTGCTACTGATGCAGTAGGGGCACTTTTATCATGGGGGTAGTCAACAGCTGTCTAATTGGATTAAAGGTCTGCTTAACAGAAGGAAATTTGTGTGTGGTACTGTAAACAGCCAAGTACACAAGGCTGTAGATGTCATAGATCCTAGAGAAAAACCTACTTCTGTCATTTCCCTAGACCAACATAATTTCTAACTGAATTATAAATTTGTATCTTTATATTTACAGACAAGTGTACTTCTCACCACTCATCAATGAAGCTTCTTTTTGCAATAGATAGAGATGGTTACTGAGCTCTATGACTGGTGGAAGCACAGAGAAAAAGTGATGGTGAGGTGTTCAACCATAAAAGACACATCTACAATGCAACATCTTCACCTAAAGATCAGGGACTGTAGTAGAACAGGAGACAGAAATAATGTAAGGACCAAAGGGACAAGATACTTATTTCTAGTTAATGTATTCTAGACATGCTAGGGAAGCAGCACCGATGAAATCTCCACAGTGTAGTAGTCTAATGAGATCTGCAGAATGACAAAACCAGTTGGCATGCCATGACATCCCACCTCAAACTGAAGATCTATAGGCAACCAATGGATGCTGAGGGAGGGAGAATCCTTTTCTTCCAGGGACTAGATCCTTAAGAGGTTACCTACCCAAATGGAAATCCCTAAATACTGGTATACACAAGCACCACTAAATAGAATCAATGCATTATATTGTTTATTTATTTATTCATTGATTTATAAATATATGTATACATAAAAATAATAATTAAATAAGAAGACAAGAATTTGAGAGGGGTGGGGAGACTTGTGAGGAGTTGGTGGGGGACTGGGAAGAATGAAATAATGCAAAAACAGTACTCATGAATAAAATTCTCAAAAATAAAAGAGCATTTTATTTTAAAAAGACATGAACTGGTCCTCATACAGCAGAGTGTGATTTACACAGAAGGCCACAATTGCCTAAGTTTTAGAGAATAAGAGACTGCAGAGTACGTGTCCCTGGATAGGACTCCTTTATTAAACCATACCCACCCAAGGCTCAGGGACCATTGTGAAAGGGGAGGTGGAAAGATTGTAAGAGCTAGGGCTGGTGCATGAACATCAGGAAACAGAGGCTTTCAGGCCACTGGGAACTAACTCATAAAAACTTTGCAACAATGATGACAGTATGCACAATACCCATGCCAACTCAATCAGACAAAAACTCAATGTAAAATGAGGGAAATGGGCAGCAGGCCCCAACCCTAGCCTAGGAACTACTGACAACTGATTACTGCTGAGTGAGGGAGAATAGATCTTTAAGATCTCTAGATAGGCTGACTAGACTACAGATGAATTTGTACTGACAGACATCTGGGTACAAATGCTTAATTGGATAGAACTTAACATATATAACAGAATGCTTGAAACCCTGTGGGAAGGATTATAGATTGGGGAGGAGGTCTAAATTTGATTAAGTTCTATTATATGAAATACACAAAAACTTAATAAAATATATTCCCAAAAAAGGCATGAAGCTGAGAGAGAGCCTGCTGAGGGACTCACAGGGGGAATTGGAGGGCAGAAATGGGGAAAGACATAATTATATTTCAATGTATATATGTATAAAATTCTCAAAAATAAAGAGAAATCAATATTTTATTGATTCTCTGAGAATTTCAAGCAATGTATTCCAATTGTATTCAGACCCTCTCTCCCATCTCCACCCCCACCCTACTACCCACACCCCAAGTTCATATCCTCAATTATTATTTTTATTTTTTAAAGACTTTTCAAGTCTTTTTCTTCTTATGAAACAGTATGCTTTAAAATGAAATGGAGATCTTTTTTAAAGGTTAAAATCTCATTCAATTTTATGTCTTATAGGGCTTATACTGAGTTCAATATTGTATAACTGTATTAATTCAACTGTGAACCTAAAAATTTACAGCCAATTTTGAAAGAGATGCATCCCTGCTCTGGAAATTGTTATTGAATATGTTAATGCTATAATGAAATGCTTCTTCTAACCATGTGGTTATTAAATAAATAATTTAAAAATAAAGACTTACCCAGTCTAATTTTTGTTCTCCAAATGCTCTTATGGATGGATCCATCCACTGGAGTCTGTCAATCTGTCATGCCTCACACCCTTAAAGAAAACTGACTCTCTCTAATCAGCTATCAATTGCCAATAGATCCTAAATTATGGATAGGATTTTTGCCTACCTCCCCAATCCATGCTGGGTCTTTGTCTGGCTTGGGTTTATGCAGATCTTCTACATGCTGTCATAAGCACTGTGGGTTCACATGTGCAACTGCCTTTTTATGTTTAGACAACACGGTTTCCTTGTATTAATCTACCACCTCTGGCTCTTAAAATCTTTCTGCCCCTTCTTCCACAATAATCCCTAATCCCTGGAAGGAGAGGGTGTGATATAAGTATCACTGAACATTTACATATTTTATTATCCCCTACTAAAACACATCATTTAGAAGGGATGATTTCTTCAGTTGGAGACTGAGGTCCATGGCCTGAAATTGAGAAGATGGTTATGAAGGAAGATATGAGTAAAAGTGGTAATTAGAGCACTGAAAAGAGCTCACTTATTTCCCACACAGCTGTTGTCAGTCTAAGGTGATATGCTGGCAGACCAATCTGCTCCTTTGATCATAGTGGAAGCAGAAAAAGAGAAATGGGACATGAGATGAATCCATGGGGAAACCTGGTCACAAAAGATAGTATTTCTCAAGATGTTTCAACAATGGCAAGACAGAAAAATGTAGTAGAAAGAATTGCATTGCCTCTTTGACCTCCAGTTTCCTTACATATGACATATTGGAAATACACCATCCTCGGCTTACCCTGATCTCACAGATGGAAGACAGAAGAGGAAATGAAAGTGAAGGCATTAAGAATATGCAAGTACTGCACAAAAATAAAATATATTATATACATTAGATATTTTTTATGTTTACCACCAAATAAAGGGGCTTTCTCTGAATTCCTCTTTGAATGACAGATTTTGAGCCTCCAATGAGTCTTCATGACACAAATACTGCCATGAGTGATATATTGAGCCAACTCTCTGTTTCATTCCTTTCTTCTCCCTGCTTGTATGAAGAAAGAAGGCACATACTTGCTTCTGATGCCTCAGTCTACCTGGAACGACCAATAGAAAGATTTCTATAGGATTTTGCTTGTTTATTAATCTCTACATTTTTATCTACACATCTTCAACTGAATCTATGGAAGCTTTGAACACCAAAGGCCTATGGGAAGAAAATTAATTTTGAGAGGAAGAATTAATAAAGAATCATTGGCATAAAAGTTTCTAGAAGAGAGCCTGACAGGGTGGGTTCTGACCTCCATCAGTGTAGCAGCTTGGATCTCAGCAGACCGCCAAAGAGTGCTGAGTTCTGGCCTCCCTCTAGCCTCCATCTAGCAGAGGGTCTGAGAACCCAGGAGACTACCTGAGAGCCCCTGGATCCTGCCACCATGTAGTGCTGAGCTTCCCCTAATTGTGCATTACCGATGCCCCTACCTGGGATTTTGTAAGGCCACTCCCAATGGCTGTAGGACAGATCTGACTTTGGTAGGCTAAGGTTGGGATCCTAGCAGACAGGCTGAGAGGGTGGGTTTGGACCTATATTGGTGCAGCAGGTTGGATCTCAGCAGACTGCCAAAGAGTGCCCAGTTCTGGACTCCTCTGGCCTCCCACTGGCATAAGGTTGAGAATACAGGGGAATGCCTGAGAGCACCCAGATCCTGCATCCACATGGTGAAGGAAGCCTGAGTGTACCTAACAAGAACCTGAATTGGTTCCTTCCAAAAGAGAACCTGAAACCTGAGCTTTACATAACCTATGAAGGATCTAGGCGCTCAGATAACACAAACAGAAGCATATTTTAACTTAATTCTCATATCAGAATCGTAAATGACAAGAGAAATTCACATGCCAAAATCAAAAGGAAAGAATAATAAAAAGGAAAGCCAAAACATGAAGTTCCCACCAAACTCCACCAATTCTGTAGAAGAGTTCTATGAGGAGAACCCCCTAGAGATAACCCAGGACACTGAATTTATAAACATGATCAAGGAATTCAACAAATTTAAAGAACACTTGAAAAAACAAATCAAAGCACTAAAAGAAGATAGGGACAAACTTCTGAAGGAATTCACAAAAGAGATAGTAAATTGAAGAAAACTCTAGAAGAAATTAAGGAAGTGCAAAACTCAATAAGCAAACTTGAGACAACAGGGGAAAGCCTCACCACTAGAATGAATGAAATGAAAAGCAGAATATCAACACTGGAGGGTAAAGTTGAAGAACTGGACCACTCAAGCAAAGATCATGAAAAAAGAAAAACAACAACAACAACACAAGAATGG
>NW_008345699.1:0-991 GCF_000622305.1 Nannospalax galili | reverse complement strand
AAAAATTGAAGTAATTCCATGCATTCTATCAGACCACAAAGCAATCAAACTCAAAATGAACACTGGACAAATCCCTAGTCACTACACAAACTCATGGCATGATTGAACAACACACTCCTAAACAATAAGTGGGTCACAGGAGAAATTGAGAAAGAAATAAAAGAATTCCTGGAATTCAACGAAAGACAATAGAAAAAAGATGGGCTAAAGATCTAAACAGGGAGTTCTCAAAGAAAAAAATAAATATGGGTAAAAAAACATCTCAAAAAGTGTTCAACATTCTTAGTATTTAGGGAAATGCAAATTAAAACCACTCTAAGGTACCATCTTACTCCAATCAGACTGGCTAGGATCAAGAGAACAAATGATACCAAACACTGGCAGGGATGTGGAGAAAAGGGAACGCTCATTCACTGCTGCTGGGATTGCAAACTCGTGCAACCCCTATGGAAAACAGTGTGGAGGAGTCTTAAAAAACTAAAATGAACCTACCATATGACCTGATTATACCACTCCTTGGCATATACCCAAAGTACTTATCATATTGTAGAGACACTTGTACATCCATGTGTTTTGCTGCACTTTTCACAATAGCTAAGAGATGGAAGCAACCTAAGTGCCCCTCAACTGATGAGTGGTTAACAAAAATGTGGTATATTTAAACAATGGAGTTCTATTGAGTAGTAAAGAAAGATGAAATAATGAAATTCACAGGAAAATGGATGGATCTAGAAACTGTTATACTAAGTGAAGTAACACAGACTCAGAAAAACAAAGGACACATGTAATCCCTCATATGTGGCTCTTAGCACCAAATACTTTTAAATTCCAGGTCCTTTACATAAGTTGATGCTATACAGCTGTCCCTTCTGCATGAGATAATCGCCATCATCACAACTTCAGCTGAGTCTGATCACTAATCACCTTCAAAATTGGGCTTGTGCTCATTCATTAAAGGAGGGCCAAGCAGTGTCACTGGAGTACCCAGCCA
>NW_008345698.1:0-312 GCF_000622305.1 Nannospalax galili | reverse complement strand
ATCTCACTGCATCATTCATAACAGAGAGATTTCTGGAAAATTTAGGAATATCCTCACTTCTTAGTGTTCCCTCACAACCATAAAGAGCTGTGTTTTCACAAAACACTTGGCCAAACAATACAATTTGATTTCTCAATTGAAAGCGAGGAACTCAAACAAGTTTTATGTACCCCCCGCTCAAAGGAGCAATCTTCACAACAGGTAAAATGTGAAAACAACTCAATGTCCATCAAGGAATGAATGCATTAGCAATTTTTTTTGTTTTTGGTTTTTTTGAGACAGGGTCTCCCTGTAGTCCCAGCTGGCCTGGAA
>NW_008345697.1:403941-404722 GCF_000622305.1 Nannospalax galili | reverse complement strand
CAACTGATTGGTGCTAGATGAGGAACAGCTGACCCTCCTAAAACAAAGACCCCAAATAGGCTGACTAGATTCACCAGATGGACAAGTAGTGAGGAATGGCTAGGGGTGCCGACAACACAGCAGACAGTAGCAGGGATAACAGAGTATAAGGGCTCTAGTTGGGGGAGGGAGGCTGTGGGAGGTTGCCATCTGGGAAGTGGGTGTATAGTTGAATAAAATGGTTTGGGATGTTCTGTGTGATATATACACACAGAAAAAAGAATCAACAAATAAAAAAATGTATTATATTTGAGGAGGAAGCATAAAAGTTTAAGTCATGTTACTTAATAGAGGTGACGAACATTATCACTGAAATCTACCTGATGACTTTATAAACATACACAGGCACCAAGGATCTGAGTGCAAATGATTATGACTAGTAATAATCAGAGACATACAGGTTAGAGATGCATGTGCCAACATCTCAGTATTAGTAGCAAAAACAATGAGTCTTTCTGCAAGAAACAGTATATTTTAGAATGAAATGGAGATCTCTTTTGAGGGTTAAAAACTCATTCAATTTTATGTTTACAGGGCTTATACTGAGTTCACTATTGTATAACTGTATTGATTCAACAGTGAGCCTAGAAATTTTACAGCCACTTTTGAAGGAGCTGAGTCTTTGCTCTGGAAACTGTTATTGGGCATGTTAAAGCTGTAATGATATGCCTCTTCTAAAAAATAATAATAATGTTTAAAAAAATGTTGGAAACAGCATATCTTGAAATGGAGATCTCCGTTT
>NW_008345697.1:386234-403792 GCF_000622305.1 Nannospalax galili | reverse complement strand
CAGATACATAGAGATTAGAGATGCATGTGCAAACATCTTAGTGTCAATTGCATTAGAAATGAATTTTTCTGTATGAAACTGTGTATTGTAGTAATGAAATGGAGATCATTTTTAAAGGTTAAAACCTCATTTAATTTTATGTCTTAACAGGTTTATATTGAGTACAACATTGTATAACTGTATTAATGCAACTATAAACCTAAAAATGTACATCCAATCTTGAAACAGGCAAACATCTTAGTGTCAATTGCATTAGAAATGAATTTTTCTGTATGAAACTGTGTATTGTAGTAATGAAATGGAGATCATTTTTAAAGGTTAAAACCTCATTTAATTTTATGTCTTAACAGGTTTATATTGAGTACAACATTGTATAACTGTATTAATGCAACTATAAACCTAAAAATGTACATCCAATCTTGAAACAGATGCATCTTAGCTCTGGAAATTGTTATTGAGTATGTCAATGCCATTGTCATGAAATGCTTCTTCTAATTATATGGTTATTAAATAATTTTTTTTAAAAGCACCAATTACTGATACCTGGAGAAACTTCCTTCTAATGTTAGTCTGTTATAGCTGAGTTATACAACTTTTATTTCTACTAATTTTTTCATTTTTTTTAAATAAGATTAATACAGGGGGCAAAAAAGAATAGGATATGGCTAGGGGCTAGGCAGTTAGGGTAAAAAGACCCCAAAGAAATGTAGCCAGTTTCTGGGCTAAAAGTCAAAATGTCCATGGGCCTGTTAGCAAAATGCTCTGTTCCACAAAAATGTCAAAATGTCAAAAGTATTTGGGAGCTTGTATCTAATTCTTAAAAGATTTTAGGGTTACCTCTTCAGAGGGGTGAATGTTGGAGGGGAGGGAGTGGGCATGGATTTGATCAAAACACCTTATATGCATGTATGAATAGCCTTGGGCAGGGCTATGAACTCTCGATGCCCACCCACAGGGGGGCTTCCACCAGCAAGAACACACCTCCTAAATTCTCCAAGCATCACCACCAACTTGGGCCACATATTTAAATAGTTGGGAGTCCATGTGGAATATGTTCATTCAAACTACCACAAATCCCATGGCTTATATAGCATCTATAAGCTGCTGAGTCCCACATTGATATCTCTACTCCATAATTCCAAGCTTTTGTATTGAACAGTCCACCTAATGCAGATATGTATTCAATATTTCATTTTTAATTCTTGTTCTAGTCAGCTTTCTGTTGCTATGATAGGGCACTCTGACCAAAACCAGCTTGTGGAGGAAAGACTTTATTTGGCTTACAGCTCACAGTCTGTTATTAAGGGAAGCCAAAGTAAGAACCTGGAGGCAGGAACTGAAGCAAAGACCATGGAGGAATGCTGCTTACTAGCTTGCTCCTTTTGGTCTGTGCTCAGTCCGATTTTTTATGAAACCTAGAACCACCTGCTCAGGGATAGCATCACCCACAGAGATCTGGGCCCTCCCACACCAATTAGCAATTAAGAAAATGCCTCACAGACATGACCATGGGCCAATCTGATGGAGGAAATGTCTCAGTTGTGGTTCCCGCTTACCAGATGTATCAAGTTGACAACTGAAGCTATCTGGCACAATACTCTTTGCTCTCTTCTTCCAAATCTACTTCCTTTTCAGTGTTTCTATTGTCCTTGGCAAGTGGCACTTAATCTTCAGTGACTAAGGCCGAAATTCTTAGAGTGACCAATAGGGCCATCTTTTTCTTATCCTACATTCAGTTGATCAGCAAACCATAGGTTACCTTTCAAAATATATCCAGAATTTGTATAGCAACACTTATTTTATTACTTTCTGAATTTGAGTTACTTCTGTCTCTCACCTGGGTTATTACAAACTGGTAAATTATTATTTTCCTACTACCCCATCCTGATCTGAGCACTAGAGCGAGAACATCCACCTAAAAAGCCAGTCAGACAAGAGCACATCTCCAAGGGCCCTACACGTAATCCATCTCCCTATGAGGGAAAGGCCAGTGTCCTTCCTCTGACTTACCACATCTACCATATTTGTTCTGCCTATTGGACCTCTTGGGCCTTCTCTGACACACTTGTGTTTGTATCCATGTTCCTGAAAATGTTATGATTTCATTTTTTGTAATCACTGAAAAAAATTCCTTTGTGTATATGTAGTACAATTTAAAAAATATTTTATCTGCTATTTTTATTTTATGTGCATGTATGCGCCATGTGTGTGCAATGCCCTGCAGAGTCCAGAAAGGTGTTGGATCCCCTGGAACTAAAGTTATGGACAGTTGTTAGCTGCTATGTGGGTGCTAGGAATAGAACCCAGGTCCTATGGAAGAACAGCAAGTTTTCTTAACCTCTAAGCCATCCCTCCAGCCTCCTGTAGCACAATTTTTATCTATGCATCTGTTTATGGACATCTAGGCTGGTTCCATATCATGACTAATATGTATGATACAGGTGATAAGCATATATATACAAGTATCTAAGGTATGCTCACTCATAATTGTTCAGTTATACACCCAGTAGTGGTATAGCTGGATCACATGGTCATTCTATTTCTAGATTTTTCAGTAACATCCATACTGATTTCCATAGTGACTTCACCAGTTTACATTCCCACCAGTAGTATGTAAGTGCTCATCTTTCATCATATCCTTACCAGCATTTGTTGTCCATTGCTTTTTTTGAGGATAGCCACTCTGGGGTTAGTGTCTGGAATCTCCAACCAGTTTTAATTTGCATTTCCCTGATGGCCAAAAATGTTGAACATTTTTAAAAATAATTATTGAATGATTGTATTTCTTCCTTTAATCACTGTCTATTCCATTCATTAGTTTAGTTATTGGCTGGATAGTTTGCTTTTTTATTTAATTCTTGCAGTTCTCTATGGACTCCACATAGTTGTCTATGGACTCCCTGTCAGATGTACAGTTGTCAAGTATTTTTCTGTAATTTATAGGCTGTAGCCTCACTCTGGCTATCATTTTCTTTGCTGCACAAAAACCATTTAATCTCATGTAATCTGCTTTGTCAATTTTTATAGCTATTTCTTGTGCTATTGAAGTCCTTTTCAAAAAGTTCTTGTCTATGCCTATAACTTGAAATGTTTTGTATATGCTTTTCTCCAGCAGTTTGAAACTTTCAGGTCTTACATTAAGGTCTTTAATCCAAGGATTTTTTTTTACAATCTAAGTGCAGTAGCACAATGCCACATTATAGCAAAGTCTGAACAATGACAGTCTGGCTCTTAACAGCCTTTAAAACTAAGAGTGAAACCTAATATGTTCTGAGAACTTGATCCTTTAGATTTATCCTGAAACTCTGCTCCTGAACAAAGAACTTGCTCTCTGTTTATTAAAATAGCGCATCCAGGATGAAATGTGGAAAGAATAAGGAACCTGTCTTATCAGGAAAGAATTTATCCTTTCTGACCCTGACTGACGCAGAACAGCACACATAACCACAAACAGATGTTATCAATTTAATCCTACCTGTTGTTTACAACATAAATAGGGACTAATACATTGCTCCCAAGATCACTGCTTTCAGCACTTGATAGTTTCCCAACAAACACATACACACACACACACACACACACACATTATTCAGGGTCAGGGCAAGAAAAGGTCATGAGGGATTAAAACATATGTTTAACTTACAAAAGGAGCTCAAACCCTAGTAAGCTTGTTTATCTTTGTAAATAAGCTGTATTAGTGTTCCAGAAAAGTCATTCCTACAGGTAAGAGATATGGATCTGCTTTCCAAATAAATGCTTTTGAATTAATGAAGGTTATTAAATATGTACTATATGGTATACATATGCAGCATAAATTCTATTCAGGGGGCTGAGGAGATGGTTCAATAGGTAAAAGTTCTTGCCATGTAAGCATGAGGACCAGAACAGGACTCCAAATACCCACTCAAACACTGGGTGGGTATGACAGCTGGTTGTAATCTTCAGAAAGTGAAGTGAGGTAATCCCTGGAGCAAGCTGTTAGCTAGACTGGCCAAATTGGTGAGCACTGGGTTCAAGTGAGATACTCTGCCAGATGCAGTGATGCACACCTTTAATCCCAGCACTTGGGACACAGAGGCAGGCAGATTCCTATAAGATTGAGGTCAGCTTTGTCTACATAGGAAGTTTCAGGCCAGCTGGGACTACAGGGAGATCCTGTCTCAAAAAAAAAAAAAAAAAAAAAAATGTGAAAGGCTCTGCCTCAATATACAAAGTGTAAAGAAAAGAAGATACCCAGTATCATTCCCTGGCCTCCACAGGCATGAGCACACACATGCACATGTACACACACCCATGCATCCAAACGCATATGAACACACACATGCACACACACTACATATACCTATACACAAAGAATAAAATAACTTCAAAAAGTAATTATGTATCCAGTAAGTCATATGAAATTAAAGAATTTTCTTTTTTTTTCCATTTTATATCTACAACTATGATCACAGATTGCAAACTGGGAATAGGGTATATGCCTGTCATCCCAGCTCTCAGCAAGATGAAGTAGAAGGATCACTTGTTCAAAGCCGGCTTGGACTATATAATGAGACTCTGTCTCAAAGGTTAAAAAAAAAAAAGGAGGTAGGCCTGTGGTACAGATCTGTAATCCCAGCTGCCTGGGAAACTGAGACAGAGAGATTAAAAGTTTAAGACCTGCTTGTGCTGGAGTGAATTCAAGGCCAACATGGGCAACTTGGTGAGACCATGTCTCAAAATAAAAAGTGAAATGAAAGCTGTGGATCTAGCCCAGTGATAGAAAGCTTAATTAAGGCTATGGCTAAAACGTTTTTAAAAAGCAAATTATAAACAGGCCACAGAAGGAACAGTCTAAGTTTGGAGAATGTAGCTCAGTGATAGAGCATTTACCTCACATTCAAGAAATCCTAGGTTTGATTCCCAATTATCACCACCCCCCAAAATAGCCTAGAGATAACTTTCGTTGTTATTGTTTTGAGACAAAGCCTCGTATCCCCCAGGCTGTCCTCAAATTCACTATGTAGCTGAAGATGACCTTGAATTCCTAATTATAAGCATGAACCACGACACCCAGCTTAGAGATAACTTTTTTGATGTATTCTCCTTCTTCTTGCCTATTGAAAGTTAACTGAGTTTTGTGTTGCAAATAAAAATGAATATCATAATGTCTATATTTCAATGAGTTTTGGCATAATTAATATGCATACATATTAAAATAATTGGATATGAAATTAAGTGCATGTTTAAAACACTTAAAGAAAGCAATGACCAGAATAATCTACATACTCCCAAGAATAATGATATTGGGGCTAGAGTGATGGTTTAGTGGTTAAGAGCACCTGCTGCTCTTGTAGAGGACCCAGTTTTGCTTCCCAGCATCCACGTGGTGACATCCCTAACTCCAGCTCCAGGGCATCTGACACCCTCTTCTGGCCTCTGCAGGCATCACCTGTATGTGGTTCAGTTACACACATGTAGGCCAAACTCTCATACACATAAATTAACATAAATAATATTTTTGAGACAGGGTCTCCCTGCAGCCCCAGCTGACCTGGAACTCACTATGTAGACCAGGTTGGCCTCGAACTCACAGACATCTGCCCACCTCTGCCTCCGAGTACTGGGATTAAAGGTGCGTGCCACCATGCCTGGCTTCATAAATAATTTTTTAATTTAAGAAAAGAATAATGGGAGCTGGAGAGATGCCTCAGTGGTGAAGAGCACCGACTGCTCTTGCAGAAGACCTGGGTTCAATTCCCAGCACCTACATGGTGGCTACGAATAGTCCTTAACACCAGTTCCAGGGGAATTTGAAGCCATCTTCTGACCTCCGTGGCATTGCACTACACGGGTGCACTCACATACATGCAGGCAATACACACTCATACACATAAAATAAAAAAATAAATAAAATATAAAAAAGAAAAGAATAATGATGGGGCCTGAAACTATCTAGGTCTGATCCATGGGAGAGCAGAAGCTACTTGTTCTTTTCCTCCTCAGGTCTTCTGTGCAGGGGTCAGACCAGACTAAGGGCCTGGGGAGGCCCCCTGCCTAGCCGCCTTGCCTGAACTGGCATGGGGGCCAGGCGGGGCAGTAGTCGCCCTCTCATCCCAGCCATGGATCTTCTAACTCCCAAGCTGAAGTACAACCCACTTCGAAATGAGTCTCAGTCATCACTGGAGGAAGGGGCTTCAGGGTCCACTCCCCCGGAAGAGCTGCCTCCCATCAGCCTTATCCTTGGGACCCATTCTGCCAACTCTGCCTGAGGACGATAGTCCCACTACCCTGTGCTCCTTCTTCCCTCGGATGGGCAACCTCAAGCTGGCCAATCCTGCTGAGGGGCGCCTGGGGCCTAAGGAGTCGGGGCAGGAAAAGCCACTGAAAATGGGGAAGGGGTTGCTGGGGCAGCTGGACGGGACTCAGGCCTCTTGCCCCTCCTCCACAAGCTGGGTGGAGGCGGTGAGTGCAGGACTCGGGTAGAAGGGGGCCAGCTGGGGGGCGAGGTGTGGACCAGACACCAGGGCTTTATCAATAAGCCCACACAGGCCTGGCTGCATCTCAACGACAAAATCATGGGACCTGGGTTTCCTATTTGGTTCGGTACATGGGTTGTGTGGAGGTTCTGCAGTCAATGCGAGCCCTTGACTTCAATACCCGGACTCAGATCACCAGGGAGGCCATCAGTTTGGTGTTTGAGGCTGTGCTGGGTGCTAAGGGGGCGACAAGGAGAAGAAAGCCCTGTAACCACCCACTTAGCTCTATCTTCGGGAGGAGTAACCTGAAGTTCTCTGGAATGCCAGTCACTTTCACTGTGTCCACCAGCAGCCTTAACCTCAAGGCCGCAGACTGCAAACAGATCATTGCCAACCATCACATGCAATCCGGATACAGCCGAGTATGTCACCTATGTTGCCAAAGACCCTGTGAATCAGAGAGCCTGCCACATCCTGAAGTGTCCTGAAGGGCTTGCCCAGGACGTCATCAGCACCATTGGTCAGGCCTTTGAGTTGTAGCTTCAAACAATATGTCAGGAACCCTCCCAAGCTGGTCACCCCGCATGACAGGATAGCTGGCTTTGATGACTCAGCTTGGGATGAGGAAGAGGACAACCACCTGACCATAAGTACTATAATGACTTCCCGAGAAAAGAACCCCCTCTCAGTAGTGCGGTAGACATGAGGCTTCGGCAAGGGGCTGCTTCAGGAGCTGTTCGACCCACTTTGCCCAGTGCCCAAATGCCCAGGCATCTGGGAGCTACATTGCCTGTAGGGCAACCAACTGTAGGAGACTCCGAAGTCCAAAGACAGATTCTTCCTCCACCACCCTGCACAGAACCCTTTGAAGATGCCCTTCGAGTGCCTCCACCTTCCCAGTCTATGTTCTCCACTGAGCAACTTCAAGGGGAGACCTGGTTCCATTGGAAGCCGAGCCGGCTGGAGGCAGAGGCACTGCTGCAGCTCAATGGGTCTTCTTAGTGTGAGAGAGCAGCACCACACCTGGCCAGTATGTACTCACTGGCCTGCAAAGTGGGCAGCCCAAGCACCTGCTTCTGCTGGACCCTGAAGGTGTAGTTAGAACAAAGGATCAACACTTTGAGAGTGTCAGTCACCTCATCAGCTACCACATGGACAGTCACTTGCCCATCACCTCTGCAGGCAGCAAACTGTGTCTACAGCAACCTGTGGAGCAGAAACTGATTGGTCTAGGCTTCTCTCCTGGAAGATACCACCAGCCTCTTCTACCCTGTTGTTTAACCCGCAGGACCTCTGTTCTGTGGGTTTGGCCTTGGGTGGGAGCTGGGAGTAGAGTGGACACTGGGTTTAATGCCCACCTGAGAGAGAGGGTTTGAGTCAGGAGCTTCTCCCCAAACCTCATCAAAGTATTAATATACAGAGTGGCCCCCTTGCCTGGGCCTTTCCTGTGTCAACCTGATTCCCCTTCCCCAAGAAGATGGGTGCTTTAATGAAAAATGTCCTGTCGTGATAGACCCAGTGGAACAACCACCCTTCTGGGGAAAGGGAAACAAATCATACCTCTGGCCTACCCCTGGACTTCAGGGTACCCCAGATCACTCTTAATATATGCCACTCCCTATATCCCCCATTGAAACTTCATGCTTTTGACTATCTCCTGGGTGTACAGATACTTTGCAATTCTCAGGCCCCTGAATTGGAGACAGGGGTGCTGACACCTTGGCTTCTGTGACCCTGTCCTCTTGCTCAGCACCCCTTCCAGTTTTGGCGGGGAGAATAAGGCTAGGAGTGGCAGCTGTGTCCCCTGCCTTCCCGATACACTGCCTTTAAGAGGTTGCCCAGAGCCCCACTTCCTGGCCAAGGGGGATTCGGACCCTTCTCTTGCTCAGTGCCTCCTGGCCCTTTCTTCCAAGGAGCCTGTATAGGTTTCTTAGGCCTGCCCCTCCTGTGTTGCATGTGTGGTCTATTCTACAGCCAAAGTGTAGCACTTCTTTTCGCCAGCTCCACACAGTCTCCCCCTTCTGGGCTGGGGGTGTGTGACTGAGCTTGGGCCTCCTTATATGTACAGATAACCTCCAGGTGTGGTTTTGTGGAGGCACTGCGACTGAAGCAGGAGACTATCCCAGATACCATCTGTAGATTCAGAATTGCACTCATTTTCATTTTACATGCATACATTTTTAGGACTGTAGATTTATTTCTAAGTTTTGTTTCCCATGGCTTACTTTTGAGCACAAAATTATAACTGATAACATTTATACATCACCTTTTTGACTTTTCCAAGCCCTTTTACAACTGTTGGTGTTTGCCTCCCTCTGGCCTGAAGGTAACCAGGACTGGCAGGAATTTTTTTTTTAAAGAGAGACCAGAGACTAGAAAACCTGAGTCTCTTAGGACAAGGCAGTGAGGCAGAAGGTTGGGTGTACATTGTTGTGGGGTTGTGATGTGGCAGTTTGCTGCTGATATTGAGTTCCTTCTGCCTGTGGGCTGATATGACTGAAACTTGCTGTGCTCTCTTTAGGCCTCATGAATAAGGGGGAGCCGAATGTTTTCAGTCTTGGCCTTTGCCTTTTTTTGGTTTGGGTCTTTCCAGGAGTCTCTCACACCAAAGGGGAATAATGCAGTATTACATTAAATCTAAACTCCTATCAATTGTGCTTTCTTTTTTTGGTCTTTTTGAGAGAAAGTCTCCCTGTAGCCCCAGCTGGTCTGGAACTCACTATGTAGACCAGGCTAGGCTTGAACTCGCAGAGATCCTCCTGCCTGCCTCTGCTTCCTGGGTGCTGGGACTAAAGGCCAAGTTTTTCAGTATGTTCTCACAACAAAAGAAAACTCCACTGTGCTGTCTGAGGGCTTTTTAAATATTCTTATTAATTCTCTGAGAATGTCAGTGTGTTTTGGTCATATTTCTCCCTCCCCCATCGCCTTCCAGGTCCCTCACCTTCATGTCTACCCAGCTTCCTGGGTCTTTTTCTCTCATCAGGTCCAATTTGTGTTGCCCAAATACTCTTAGATGTGGAACTTGCCCTGGATTGTGGTCAACCACTTAGGTGCCACACCCTTAAAAAAAACAGGCGGATTGTTGTGAGTTCAAGGCCAGCCTGGTCTACATAGTGAGTTCAGGTCAGCTGGGACTGAGACTACAAGGAAACCCTGCCTCAAAAACAAAACAAAACAAAAAAAAAAAACAGATTCTTCCTCTCTAAGTACTTATCAGACATCAAACTTCCTGTCCACTTACCCACATTCTGAAGTCTTTTCTAATATTACCAGAAAGTATCACTAAAATGTTTCCAACTCATATTTGAGACTTAGGATTTACCTCAAGTGTTCTTAAAATTCTTTGTTAGTTGAAAACACTAGAGAATTGTGTTTCCCCAGTCATATCCACAATAATAAAAATGTAGAACTCTTTCAACCAAAAAATGATAACTTGTCATGTCTACTCCCTACTTGACAGCTAATGTATTAAACTCCATTATAAGAGAGTTAACATATTATGTCCTAGACACATCCCAACTTCAGAATGCTAAACATGGATCATGACACTGATAATAAACAGTAACAAGTTTTACTTTACTTTTTTTAGGCATCTATAAGAAGCCAGTGTGGTTTTCATATTTTGTGGGTTTTTTAATTTATTTATTTTTTCTTATGTGGGGCACCAAAACATTCCCTACTATGTTCTATGTCTGTGACATAGAATCTATCGTCTATACTTCACTAGCATGGAAAGATTTGTCTTTAGGAAATAAACCTTTAAACAATGTCAAGTCTTCTATGAGAGGTTAAGAGAGGAAAACTGGAGTCAATAGAAACAGGAGCCCTGCTTGGACTGGACCCTGTACAGAGAAAATACCTCAGGTTCAGTTAAAAGAGATGTCATGGGTCAATTTAGTTTTGCCTGGCCACTTACAAATACAAGATTTTGTGGATCTTATTTTAAGAAATTCTGTTAAGCTAAGTTTTATGAGTCAATGACTCAGAAATACTTAGAGATTCACAGTTTAATGTTTGTATTTAAAAAGAAAGAAGTTCACATTAAATATCATTATTCAACATTTATTGGGTTCCTAAGGACTTCTAACAGGTTATGAAATACATTATTAAAGGTAATCTTATAATCCTCAGGGGAGAATATTGGCTTTTTCAAATTTAACATGAAAAGAAGGGACTTCTTATAAGCCAATTCAGTGTCAGAAAACCTATTAAAATAACTGGATATGATGCTCAGATTTCTTTGACTCTTTTGGTACAAGAATTAGAAGCCTAACTATAAAAGGAAATGTTTAAGACCTTGGTTTGCTTAAATTTACTCTTAAATTTTAGAGTAGCAGTTTTTCTGTGAGAAGGGGAGCATTGTGACTTGTTCTCATACACTACAGTAAAATTAAAATAATAAAGCAAAAAATTATAGTTGAATCAATTCATCTAATAGAAAATTCGTGAACTGGATGTGGTGGCGCATGCCTGTAATCTCAGTACTTGGGAGGTTGAGGCAAGAGGATCACTGTAAGTTTGAGATCAGCCAGGGCTACACAATAAGAGTTCCCAGACAAGCCTGGGCTATATGAGACCCTGTCTCAATAGTGCTTCTTATTTATTCCAGAGGAAGAGATGCAACTAAAGGTGCTCAGGTGCCAGCACTATATGAGGCACTGGAAGGGATCATCATACTTAATTCACTCAGCATGTTTACAAGATGATTGCTGTTGTTTGAATCTGAAACGTCTCCCAATGATTGTTATGAATGGCTGTGTAGCCAGATGATGTTCTTTGGGGGTAGTAATTAATGCCTAGGATCTCTGATATAATCAATCCTGGCATGGTTCCATAAGATAATGGTATTCTTAGCAGGTGGTAGAAACCAGGAGGTGGGGCTTAGTTGGAAGAAGGCAGGTCATTGGAACGCTGCCCCTGAAGAGTGTGTCTTGGCCCTGGCCCCTTCCTGTCCTTCTCTCTGGGTCTTGTTTGCTATGAAGTAAGCAGTTCTGCTCCACCTGCTCTTCCATCATGGGACCAAAACCAAGAGAGCTAGCTATCACAATGAAACCTCTGATACCATAAGCTAAAATGAATTCTTCCTCCTTTCACTTTTTCAAAAATTTATGCGTGTGTGTGTGTGTGTGTGTGTGTGTGTGTATGTGTGTGTAATTGTGTGTAATTGTGTGGGGGTTTTCTAGGAAGCCAGAAAGCAACAGCTGGAGTTCTTAGCTGTTGTAAGCTGCTGGATGTGGGTGCTGGGAACTGAACTCCAGTCCTCTGGAAGAGTAGCAAGTGTTCGTAATCACTGAGCCATCTCCCCAGTCCCCTTCTTCCTTTTAGATGCCCTCTGTCTCTCTCTGTCTCTGTCTCTCTCTGTCTCTCTGTCTCTCTGTCTCTCTCTCTGTCTCTCTCTCTCTCTCTCTGATAATTGGTGCACTGACACACAGTCTGACTATCAGTATTTTAGGAGATCATAGTTTAGGACATAACAGCACTCCTGGGCAATTGGCAATAGGGCCGGGGGTGAGCCTGGTCTGCTTAACCAGCTCAGTTCATGCTCGTCACCTTCACAGATGCCAACAGAGTCTGTCTTCATACAATCCTAGATTCTGGGCAGGGCCTAGGCTGGGAGTTAGACTTCCCTAGAACGCTGAATGCCCTCGGTTCAGTCTACAGCACCAGTAAAAACAATTCTGGATTTTTGTGGAAGAGAACTGCAAGGGAAATGAAGCCATATTGTGGAGGCAAAGATTCCATTGTATTTGCCCAGTGATAAATTCAACATTCTACATAATGAGAAGAATTTCTAGTTTGCTGTCTGCTATGGGATACTTAACTGCTACTAATTAGATCCTCTCCTAGGGCCCAATTGGGACTTTTCAGCACACGTTGCCTTCCTTCACACTGACCCCTCTGCCTTCCCAAACGCTAGTGAATTTGGCATAGAATCACCCTCACAGAAGACACAGGGCTCCTGCCTCTGTCTATAGCCTTGAGACCTAGAGCTTTACGTCTAGTTTTAATCATGGAAAGATTAAGCGATGTCGGGCAGCTCCACCCTTAGTTTCAAAAAGTCCTGCAAATCCTACCAGAATTCAGACTACTTTAACTACAAAACCTTCTGTGAGAGCATGTGGCAGACACATCCCTCAGCAGAATGAGCCCCATTTCCAGATGGAACTTTTTTTCCCTCTTTTCTCATCTAAGTGCTTCTCATTCTTTATACTGAGACAGCACAGGAAATCTTTTCAGTTCCCTCCCCTCTCTTTACTCTATTTTTAGCTTCAAATGTTGCCAGGTGTCAGGCACAAAATTAAAGAGGGACTGTTCGAGTCCTTGTCAGTCTCCAAGCTGTCATTGTTACTTTGGGTACAGCTAATATTCTACATTAGCCAGTTGCTGTGAAGTTGCATTTACTCTGGACATCTTAAAGATGCCAAAGGAGTTATTGCTTTCTAAGCCCCAAACAAAGCTTCTCTCTGTATTGTATACATATAAACTGCTAATCCCTAAAGCACTGGGCCTGGAGAAATGGTAATTCTAGTCAAAAGCCTCCAGTAAAGGATCCTGTGGTAGCTGAAGTGCATTCAGCCTCAAGTTGATGACACAGATAAGTAGCTATGCTTTCCACCAAAGAAATGGAGTGAGAGTTTAGGATAGCAATTCCCATGCTTAGAAAAGCAGGCACAGGATCTTAGCAGACAGCCTGAAAAGGTGGGTTCCCACCTCCATCGGTGTAGCAGCTGTGACCTCAGCAGACTGCCAGAGAGTGCCTGTTCCAGCTTCCCTCTGGCATAGGTCCTGAGAATACAGGGCACTGTCTGAGAGCACCTGGAGCCTGCCTCCACGTGGTGGTGCATTTCCCCTAATTGTGGTGTACCCAACAGGGATTTCATGAGGCTTTGGTAGGCTAAGGCTGAGATCCTAGTAGAAAGCCTGAGAGGGTGGGTTCTGACCTCCATCAGTGCAGCAATTATGATGTCAGCAGCCTGCCAGAGAGTGTCAGTTCTGTCCTTCCCCTAGCATAGGGGCTGAGAACACAGCAGACCAACTGAGAGTCCCAAAATTGCCTCCCCGCACCCCCCCTTAGGGAACTTCCCAAATTTTCTCTGAGTCCCTGATAATAGGGGTCCAAACCTTAGAAGGAAGCCTGAATGTACCTGACTGGAACCTGACTTGGGTTTCTGTGCTCCTGAGTAGCTGATATGAAGCCATCTGTTCCCCCCAAAATAAAACCTGAGAGAACTTGAAACCTGGACCAACCAACTTTACATAACCAAAAAGGAAAGGACCAAGGCACACCAATAATACAAACAGAAGCATACTTCAACTTATTTCTCATATTAGAATCACAAACAACAAAATTAATTCACATGCCAAAACCACAATGAAAGAATAATACAATGGAAAGCCAAAACACTATGTTCCCACCAAACTCCACCAATGCTGTAGAAGAGTTCTATAAGGAGAAACCCCTAGAGATAACCCAGGACATTGAATTTAAAAGAACAATCATAAACATGATCAAGGAATTCAATGAAAGAACACACAAACAAATCAAAGAACTAAAAAACAATAGGGATAAACTTCTGAATGAATTCACAAAAGAGATAGAAACATTGAAGAAAACTCAGGCAGAAATGAAGAAGGAAGTGCAAACCTCAATACAGGGGAAAGCTTCACCTCTAGAATGAATAAAATGGAAAACAGAATATCAACACTGGAAGATAAAGTTGAAGAATTGGACCACTCAAGCAAAGATAATGAAAAAACTTTTTAAAACACAAGAATGGAATATGCAAGAGATGTGGGACACCATAAAAAGACCAAATCTATGTATCACAGGAAGAGAAGAAGGAGAAGAATTTCAGGTTAATGGTATTGACCAGCTCTTACAGGAAAGACAACCCCATACAAATACAGGAGGCACATAGAACATGAAATAGACAGGATCAGAAAAGAAACTTCCCACGACATATCATAGTAAAAACCCTAAATATACAGAACAGAGAGAATACTGAAAGCAGCAAAGGAAAAACAGCAGGTCACATACAAAGGAAAGCCCATCAGAATTATACCTGACTTATCAATGCAAACTACAAAAGCTAGAAGAGCCTGGACCAAGGTATTTCCAGTTCTACACGACAATAGATGCCAGCCCAGAATACTTTACCCAGCAACAATGTCTATTATAGTTGAGGGGGAAGAAAAAATGTTCCTCAACACAAATAGCTTGAAAGAATGCATGTCCACATAACCAGCCCTTCAAAGAATATTGAAGCAATACAGAGAGCAAAGAGAGAAACAACTATACCCCAGAGGTAACGAAAGAAAATAAAGGTATAATCGAGGAAACACAAAATTAGACAGAAAACACAAACAGCAATCAAATTGATGGCAGCCAATATACATCTTTCAATAATAACCTTAAATATTAATGGACTGAACTCCCCAGTCAAAAGACACAGGCTAAGCGAATGAATTAAGAAACAAAATCCATCTCTTTGCTGTCTGCAAGAAACACATCTCACCTTCACGGACAGGCACTGCCTTAAGGTAAAAAGATGAAAAAGAATATTCCAAGCAAATAGAACTAAGAAACAATCAAGGATTCCAATTCTAATATCTCACAAAATAGACTTCAAAGTAAAACTAATCAGAAGAGATAAAGAGGGTCACTTCACTCTGATCAAAGGAACAGTTAACCAAGAAGATACTAAAACCCTTAACATATATGCATGAAACTCTGGTGCACCCAAATTCATAAAAATAATACAGGACTCTAAGACACAGATTAACCCCAACTCAGTAATAGTAGGGGACTTCAATACCCACTGTCTCCATTACACATGACAACTGGACAAAGAATAAACAGAGAGACGTCTGAATTAAATGATACCATACATCAAATGGACCTAACAGGCATCTTATAAATATTCCACCCAAGCACCAAAGAATACACTTTCTACTCAGCACCCGATGGAACTTTTTCAAAAATTACCCACATACTGAGACACAAAATAAACCTCAACAAATACAAAAAAAAAATGAAATAATCCCATGCATTCTATTGGACCACAATGCAATAAAGCTCAAAATCAACACTGGACAAAGCCCTAGTCACTACACGAATTCATGGCAATTGAACAATGCACTCATAAACAACAAGTGAGTCAAAGGAGAAATTAAGAAAGAAATAAAAGAATTCCTTGAATGCAATGAAAAGGACAATGCAACACAACACAACCTCTGGGACACATTAAAAGCAGTCCTAAGAAGGAAGTTTATAGCTCTAAGTGCCTGCCTACATTAACAAATTAGGAAGAGCCTAAATAAATGACCTGACACTGCAAATCAAGATGCAGGAAAGGCAAGAACAAATGAAACCCAAAGCCAACAGAAGATAAGAAATAACAAAAATCAGAGCAGAAATTAATGAAATAGAAACAAAGAAAACAATATAAAGAATCAATGAATCTAAGAGGTGGTTCTTTGAAAAGCTAAACCAGATAGACAGACCCTTAACCCAGTTAAGCAAAAGAAAGAAAGAACAAATCCAAATAAACAAAATCAGAAATAAAAGGGGAAACATCACAAAAGACACCCAAAAGATCCAGACTATTATGAGGGAATATTTTAAAAACTTATACTCCACCAAATTCGAAAATCTAAAAGAAATGGATAGATATCTAAAATCATGGAAACCACTAAATTTAAACCAAGAAGAGATTAACAGTTTAAAAAGACCCATAACACATAAGGAAATCAAAACAGTAATACAAAGCCTCACAACTGAAAAAAGCCCAGGCCCAGGGGGATTTACAGCAGAATTCTACCGAACATTTAAAGAAGACCTCCAACCAATACCATTTAAACTATTCAAAATGATAGAAACAGAGAGAGAACTCCTAAATTCCTTCTATGAAGCCAGCATCACTCTAATACCAAACCAGGTAAAGACACAACCAAAAAAGAAAACTATAGACCCATATCTTAATGACACAGATCCAAAAATTCTCAACAAAATACTTCCAAACCACATACAGACACACATCAAAAAGATCATTCACCATGATCAAGTAGGCTTTATTCCAGAGATGCTGGGATGGTTCAATATATGCAAGTCAATAAATGTCATTAATCACATAAATGGAATCAAAGACAAAAACCACATTGTCATCTCAGTAGATGCAGAAAAGGCGTTTGATAAAATTCAGCATGCATTTATGTCCAAAGTCCTAGAGGGAATTGGACTGGAGGGAACATACCTCAACATAATTCAAGCCAAATACAACAAACCCACAGCCAACATCATTCTAAATGGAGAAAAACTGGAAGCATTCCCATTAAAATCAGGAACCAGTTAAGGATGTCCACTATCTCGACTCCTTTTCAACAAAGTCATTGAAACTCTTCTTAGAGCAATAAGACAGGAGAAGGAAATTAAAGGTGTACTAATTGGAAAAGAAGAAGTCAAACTATCACTGTTTGCAAATATGATATCATACCAAAGAGATCCCAAAAATTCCACCACAAAACTCTTAGAAGTGATCAACACTTCCAGTATATTGGCATGTTATAAAAATCAATTTACAAAAATCAGTAGTCTATCTATATACCAATGACAAGCAATTGGAGAATGAGTAGAGTGAAATGCTCACATTCACAATTGCTGCATAAAATAAAATTATACCATGGAATAAATCTGACCAAAGACACCAAAGATCTCTACAATAAAAATTTTACTTTATTTTATTTATTATTTTTATTTTATGTGTATGAGTGTATTCCCAGCATGTACGTGAGTGCACCGGTGTTGTACAATGCCACGGAGCTCAGAAGAGGGCTTCGAATTCCCCTGGAACTGGAGTTAAGGAGGGTTCATAGCCATGAAGTGGGTGCTGGGACTCAAACTTTGGTCCTCTCCAAGAGCAGGCAATGCTCTTAACCACTGAGCCTTCTTGCCAGCCCTTAAAATGAAATTTTTAGGCACTACTATCCTCAGGCCTCTTGGGGTAAGTCTACAGCACAGCTCTCCGCGCTGGGACTCCCTAAGCCACATTCACCCTTCCATCCCCCCCCCTCGCCGTTCTATACTCCTAGTTTGGACCCTGT
>NW_008345697.1:351645-380066 GCF_000622305.1 Nannospalax galili | reverse complement strand
TAATTATATTAATTCAACTGTAAACCTAAAAATTTACAGCCAATTTTGAAAATGATGCATCCTACCTCAGGAAACCGTTATTGAATATGTCAATTGTGTTGTAATGATATGCTTCTTCTAAGTATGTTGTTATTAAATAAATCACTTTTAAAAATTTTTAAAAAAATGAAATTTTTAAATCTTTAAAGAAAAAGATTGAGAAAGTTGATGAAAATTGCTACTGAGAAAGGCATTAAAAAAAAAAAAGAAAAGAAAGAGATTAAGGAAGACACCAGGAGATGGAAAGACCTCCCATTCTCATGGATTGGAAGAATTAATATTATGAATATGACCATCCTATCAAAAGCAATATATAGATTCAGTGCAATCCCAATCAAAATCCCTGTGACATACTTCACAGAATTAGAAGGAAAAAAAATCCTTAAATTCATATAGAAGCACAAAAGACCCCAGACAGACAAAGCAACACTGAGCACAAAGAGGAACACTAGGAGAATTACTATACCAGATCTCAAAGTACACTACAAAACTATAGTCATAAAAACAGCATGGTACTGGCACAAAAATAGACACATAGATCAATGGAACATCATTGAAGACTGAAAAGTGAGTATATGCAATTTCAGCCACCTGATATTTTACAAAGGTGCCAAGAACACACAATGGAGGAAAGACAGCATTCTCAACAAATGGTGCTGGCAAAACTGGATCTCCACCTGCAGAAGAATGAAACTAGATCCTTATCTTTCACCTTGCACAAAAGTCAACTCTGAATGGATCAAAGACCTCAATGTGAAACTGGAAATCCTCAAATTATTAGAAGAAAATATTGGCAGTAACTTACAAGATATAGGTGTAGAAAAGGATTTTCTGAATCAGATAGAAGTTGCTCAGGAATTAAGGTCAATCAACAAGTGGGACCTCATTAAACTAAAAAGCTTCTGTACAGCAAAAGAAACAACCAAGAAAGTGAAGGAAAAACACAGAAAGTGGGAAAAAAATCTTTGCCAGTGACACATCTGACAGAGGTTTAACATCTAGAACATACAAAGAGCTCAAAAAACAGAATCGAGAAACCAAATGACCCAGTTAAAAGATGGGTTAAAGATCTAAACAGAGAGTTCTCAAAGGAAGAAATAAAGAGGCTAAGAAATACCTCATAAAGTGTTCAACATTGTTAGTAATTAGGGAAATGGAAATTAAAACCCCCGCTAAGGTATCACCTTACCCCAATCAGACTGATTAGGATCAAGAGAACAAATGATACCAAATGCTGGCAAGGATGTGGAGAAAGGGGAACACTCATTCACTGCTGGTGGGATTGCAAACTCATGCAACCTCTATGGAAAACAGGGTGGAGAACTCTTAAAAAACTAAAAATGAACCTGCCATATGACCTGGTTATACCACTCCTTGGCATATGCCCAAAGGACTCATCGTATTGTAGAGAAACTTGTACAACCATGTTTGTTGCTGTTCTTTTCACAATAGCTAAGAGATGGAAGCAACCTAAGTGTCCCTCAACTGACACGTGGTATATTTACACAATGGCATTCTACCCATCAGTAAAGAAAGATGAAATAATGAAACTTGCAGATAAATGGAAGGATCTAGAAACTGTTATACTAAGTGAAGTAAGCCAGACTCAGCAAAATAAAAAAGGTATGTTCTCCCTCATTTGTGGATCCTAGCACTAAATCCTTCTAAATTCCAGGTCCTTTTAATAAGATAATGCTGTACAGCAGTCTCTTTCTTCTGCGTGAAATAACTACCATCATCGTGACTTCAGCTGTGCCTGATTGCTAAACATCGTCACAATTGGACTTGTTGATGGTTGTGCTCTTTATTAAAGGAAGGACAAGCAGGGTCATTGGCCCCTCACCAGAGTATCCAGCCGCTCTTCCCAACCAACTGTATGTAATTTGGCCCTAATCATACATGGTCTCCTGGATTTGGGGAGGCCTAAATTATACAGTCTGGGGAAGGATAGGAAGGGAAGGCTTGACCCATGCTGGGTAAAGGCTTTCCAGTGTGCATACCGTCAGGTCATTCATACACTTCCACACCTCCCAATTATCAGTAAGCTCATTAAATTCTTTGTTCCCCCTGGCACAACTAATTTATTTGTTAATGCTATTGTGTCTCATAATTATTAAAAAAAACGGGTATGTAAAAGATGTTAAAAAGATATGAGAATGGAGATATTTTCTAAAACAGAAAATAATGAGAAAGCCTAAGCAAGTGATGGTTCTGTGTAGGTTTGTTATGATATATAAAGGATAAGACAAAAATAATATATACATAATCTTAAAATTTCTAAGGTCATAGTTTAGTAAGCTAGCTTAAGGAACAAAATATATATCTAGTCAAGGTTTATCTGAGAACATTTGGGTTTTTACCCAAGCTTTAGCTACACAGCACATGGAAATTAAAAGTACCAGACTGGTGGAACTAACCTTATTAGATGTTTAACAGTCATACTTTGAGGCCTATACTAATCTGGTCAGAGGGACTTAAAGGACAGTTTTGCCCCTTGCCATCCAAGGTTGACTAGGTTCCAGGAGACTATGGAACTCAAAATGTCCTGTAACTGTGGCAAGTCACCTGTCCTCTTGTTCAGGGAGGCAATGGAGACCTCACCAGATGGACTTGAACCAATGCCCAGTCATTAAGAGGAGTGTCAACTCAGAGGAAACATTTCCTCCATGCTTCCAAGTGAAGCTAGCAACGGTCTAGTAGGACCTTTGACTTATCTTCACATAGATGGAACTGGTAAAATAAAGGAGACAGGGGCTCCTCCAAAGCCCATGTGACTCCTGAAGAACACATCCTCAAATGACCTTAAGTGTAAAAATTGATTTATTTGGGCCAACTGTATGGTCTTAAACACCCAAAAGGAAAGTATAACCAAAGAGTAAAGTGATCCGTACATCTCTTTAAGAGTTCAAAGGATTACACTTCCCAGACATTAGGCTTAAGTCCATATAAAAAGTTATTTAGACAATTATTTCTCATTGATGATTTTGTTTCTAAGCAGAAAGTGATGCACAGATGTAAGATTTAAAATCTTGGTCTGAAATACTGTAGTGCCCACCTGTACCTAAGAGAGACAACCATCTATTCTAAAATGATGGATAAATTTGTTTTATCTCCCTATCTAGAAGCCTTTGAGAGGGAACTTACACTGATTCTAACCACTCCAACAGCTATCAAAATGCCTGAAAGCAAATCCTGAATCCATCACTCTCGAGTCCAGCCTTGGCAGACAAAAGAAAAATGAGGAGGAACCCAGTAGAGGGATGCTTTTGGAAGCTCTCGTCAAGAAATTCCTATCGACCCTCATATTAACATTTGAAATTTTCCCTGTTCTGACTTTTTTCTAGTTCCCTTTCTAGAATTTATAATGCTAATTACTCTTTCCTTTGCTTCTCCTTCAAATCTCCTATTCACCAGTCAAGGACTTTATTTTCCTCCTACAGTTCAGAGTTATACAACTTGGGAGTCCTTTAGATAGACCCACTGAAGAGGTATCCCAATTGCCTCATCCTGTGTCCCTGTTCAGCATGGAAGAAACCAGAGCGGCCTGTGTCCCTATTCCCTATTGGCAATTTGGGTAACCACTTCAGAGGATGGTGTGATAAGAATAGGAGGTAGGAATTGGCTAGGGAAGAAAGACCCCAAAGAAAAGTAGCCAGTTTCTTGGCTAAAAGTCAAAATGTCCTTGGGCCTCTTAGCAAAACACTCTGTTCCAAAGGCCAAAAATGTCAAAAGTATTTGGAAGCTCGTATCTAATCCTTAAAAGATTTTAGGGTTACCTCTTCAGAGGGGGGGAATGTTAGAGTAGCCAAAGGCCCCATTTAAAAGAAAAAGAAAAAGAAGAAAGGGTACATGAAGTTATCAGAGAAAAGTGACGGGGAGTTACGGGAGGAGTTGCAGGGGAGGGAGTGGGCATGAATTTGATCAAAACACCTTATATGCATATATTAAATTCTCACTAAATTATTTTTTTTTAAAAAAGAAAAGCAGGCATATTCATTCATCTGCTGTTTCAACTCATGTACCTAGAAAACAGGAATTTTTTTTAATTAAGAGGTAATTTTTAGGGAGAAGGGGAAAGACTATATATCCTCTTATTGTTCTCCCTGAATTAGCTTTATCAGAAAAGAAACCTGAAAACTTGCAGCCTTCTAAGTTTCATAATAATGAAAGTATGTGAGTGAGCACATGAGAGGATAAGCATGCAAGAGCACATGTGATCTGCTATGTTTCTCTATATAATCTATCATAAGCAAGCCTATATTTGACCAGTGCATGTGAGGTATATGACCAGGATCTACTGTTACCTTATATCCCAGGGTGGCTTCAAACTTGCTGTGTAGCTAAAGATGACTTTGAACTTCTTACCCTCCTGCCTCCTCTTCTGAGTGCTAGAACTACAGGCTTAGACACCATGCCTTGTTTACATACCATGGGCTTCATACATGCTAGGCAAGTAGTCTTCTACCTGAGCTACATCCCCAGCCAGATAGTCAAAGTTTTCTAGCCCTACCTCTTATCTTCCACCTCCAGCTCAGTGGCCAAGTCTCTGCACCAGGCTCTCTTAAAGAGTGGCTGAGGACATCTGGACAAGGCTTGGTTTCTAAATCTTATTGTGTTTAACATTAATAAAAATATCAATTCAGAGGCTGGAGAGGTGGCTCAGCAGCTAAGAGCACACCTCTTGTGTTCTCAAGGACCTGAGTTTGGTTCTCAGCACCCAGATAGCATGGCCCACAACTGCCTGTAACTCTAGCTCCAGGGGATCTGATGCCCTTCTCTGGCCTCCAAGGACACCTGCATACATGTGCATATATGCATACACAGACATGCATACACATATTGAAAAATAAAATAAGCCTGGAGTGGTGGTGCACACCTTTAGTCCCAGCATTCGGGAGGCAGAGGCACACAGATCTCTATAAATTTGAGGCCATCCTGGTTCACATAGCAAGTTCCAGGCCAGCTGGGGCTACAGGGAAACTCTGCTTCAAAAAGACCAAAATGATGAATGAATGATCGTTTTTAATGTCAATCCATATCATATGTAATATATAATTTCTCTCTCTCCTTCTCACTTCTCTCTCCCTCTCTCTTTCTCTTTTGGTATGAAGAATTGAACCCAGGGCTTAGGGCCTAGAGCCTAGCTCATGGGAGGAACACACTCAATGCCTGAGCCCTATCTCCAACTTCTTGTAATGACATTTTAATTGCTCCAACATTAGCTAGCCTGGGCCTTCACTCTGTTTTCTTTTCAGTAGTAATGAGGGTAGTGATGTGTATATTTAGAGAGGATATTTACAAAGGTTGCCTCAAATTTAAAACTTGCTGCAATTTCTGAAACCCTTTTTCTTGAATAAAAGAAAAAAATTAAGCTAAGCTCTTGATTTTCACAGATCCATTTTTCTATATTTGAGTTTTCTCATCTCCTTTATACCAAATTCAGTATTTATTAGAAAGTAGATTTGTGTTGAGACTTTCTAAGAACAGAGAAAATAAGAGGTTTATTTGCAGCTATCTCTTATTGATCTGTCATATTTAGGATTGACTGATATGCTTGAAACAAGCGTTTTTCTCCTAACATCAAGAAAAATTTCTTTTTTAAGTTTTCTGTATTTGTTTATTTTTCTTGATCTTTTTGAGACAGGGTCTCCCTGTAGGCCCAGCTGGCCTAGAACCCACTATGTAGACCAGGCTGGCCTTGAACTCTCAGAGATCTGCCTGCCTCTGCTTCCAGAGTGCTGGGATTAAAGGAGTGTACCACCACACCCAGCTCAAGAAAAATTTCTAAACCTTGGATGAACACTAAAAAACAATATTTAGGGAGAATGGTAACAAAAATGTATTTATTTTATTCTGCAAGATTTTCCAAAGAAAACTTCTAAGCTGCAGAATGAAATACACGGCTGTGGAAACAAAGGAAGAGCAATCAAATAAGAAGAGCAAACGGAGTTGGGGCCCTTGGTGCACTGAGCAGTCAGTACCACTTGTGTTTTAGCAGGGGTTTGGGGTGGGGGAGCCTCAGTGAACAAAGGAGGAACTTTGGGTGCACCCTGGGAAAGCTATAAAAGGGTTGACTCAAAGTAGACATCCTAGGCAGACATCCTGGACTTTTCTGATGAGTCTTGAGTTGGAAGTACACTTAGGGTATCTATTTGTTATTAAATTCTAGTCTTTTTGAACCATAATTAGAAGTCATTGTTTGGTTTCCTAGACTGTTACTAGAGATAGCAGTCAGGCTTGTAGCCAAATCTAACTTTTTCATAAGAGAAATTTTTTCTGGTTTCCTATGTAAAGTAACTAGGGACTGCAAATTAAATTGAAAAAAGTCAGATTAACAGGGAAAAAAGTTGATTTGCAAGTCAAGTACTGTGATACACACTTATAATCCCAGCACTTTGGATCTGGAGGCAGGAGAATCAGGAGTTAAGATCATTCTCTGCTACATAAAGAGTCAAAGGCCAGCCTCGGCTACATGAAACCCTTTGCTTCATAAAGAATTCAAGGCTACCCTGGGCTACATGAGACCCTTTCTCAAAAAATAAAACAAAAGCAAAGCTGAGCTGGAGACATAGCTCAGTGATTAAGAAGACAAATATCTTGCAGAGGAACAAAGTTTGATTTCTAACACCCACATTGGGCTCACAACTGCCTATAATCTCCAGGGGATCTGATGCATCTGGCTTCCACGGGCACTGACACTCAGACCCACACACAAACTCATATACATATATGCAATTAAGAATGATAAAATAAATCTTTAAAAAACACAAGGGGCAGGAGAGATGACTCAGTTACAAGCACTAGCTGCTCTTGCAGAGGACTTGGGTTCGGTTCCCAGCACTCACATGATGGCTAACAAGCATCCAAAACTCCAGTTCCAGGAAACCCAACACCCTTCTGACCTCCAAGGGCATTGTACAACACAGGTACACTTACATACATGTAAACAATGCACTCATACACATAAAAATAACAAATAAAATATGTTTTAAAACTTAAAAATAAAAAAAACCAACACAAGGCCGGAGATGGTGGTACATGTCTTTAATCCCAGCACTCAGTAGGCAGAGGCAGGTGGATGTCTGTGAGTTCAGGGCCAGCCTGATCTACATAGTGAGTTCCAGGTTAGCTCGGACTACAGGAAGGTTCTCTCTCAAAAAGACCAAAAAACAAACAAAAAAAAAAAAAAAAACACATTTTATTTACATACAAGGAATTGACAGGTTTATCAACTGCTTGAAGTTAGTAGACTTTTATATATCTAACTTGGGGAAAAGGGAGAGTAGGGAAAGTCTCTTACTGAGAAAATAAATGGCTTTCTTTAGGAAAGATGAATGGATTTTAGGAGAACAAAGAAGAGATAAGAGTATTAGAGATAATGTCTGTTCGTGCACATGTATGTGGTCTTTCCATCTTGGCCAAGAACTCCCCTGGAGAGGAGATTTAGAGTAGACACAGTTCCCAGAAGTTGCTGTTTTTAGTCAGATAAGCCAAGCTCCAAGACTTCTTTCTGTATCTGTTGGATCTCCAATGTCTTCAGTTTAAAATAATCTTCATTGTAACTCTGGGGCTCCCAGTAAGTTTCCACAATGTTTAATACACTGGTTTCTGGGCTGTTTGTTACAGATAAAGATGTTGGTTGGATTCCTGGGCAGACTGACGCAGGTTCTGAGTCAGAGTTCTGGGCTTTTGTTATTTGTTGTTATAAATGGTTTGGTTTTGGAGGGATGTTCTTGTTTGTTTGTTTGTTTGTTTATGATACTGGGAATTGAACCTACAGTCTCCTGCCTGCTAAGCAAGCCCTCTACCACTAACCTGTATGCACACTCTGACCAGATACAAGCTTTACTTTTATGCATGTGTGTAATAAGGTCTTATTATGTAGCCCAGGTTGGCTTTGAATCATTGATTCTTCTGCTTCAGCCTTCAGACAGCTGAGATTACGGGCGTGTACCACTAGGGTCAGTTTACAGTTTTTATTTATAACTGAAGATATGGGATGAAATGAAGAAAATATCAAAACTCTCTGAATTGCAAATGGCTTATGGGTTATATAGAAAATCTGTTGAGCTGGGCATGGTGGCGCACGCCTTTAGTCCTAGCACTCAGGAGGCAGAGGCAGGCGATCTCTGTGAGTTCAAGGCCAGCATGGTCTACATAGTGAGTTCCAGGACAGCTGGGGCTACAGGGAGATGCTGTCTCAAAAAGACCAAAAAAAAAGAAAAGAAAAAGAAAATCTATTGAATATGTAGAGCCTACACTGAGCATTGGGAAACATTCATACATTCAAAAATATTTGTTAAGCTGGATGTGGTGGCACATGTCTGCAGTCCCAGCACTCAAGAGCAGAAATAGAAGGATGGAGGGTTCAAAGTCAGCCTGAGCTCCATAAACAGCAAACTTGATTCCTCTGCTTCCACTAAATCTAATTGTGGCTAAGTTTCATTTGTGAAGTTGACTTAAAGGTTAAAGAAATAAAAATTAGTGCAACCTAAAAAAAAAAAAAAAAAAGCACTGAGGTTTAAGAAGTTTAATTGCAGGAGGCTGAAGAGATGGCTCAGTGGTTTGAAACACTTGTTCTTCCAGATGACCTGGGTTTGATTCCCAGCACCCTCATGACAGCTAACAACTGTCTGTAACTCCAGCTCCAGGGACATTGCGTGACACAGGTGCACTTATACACATACAGACAGTACAGTCATATACAAATAACAAAAAATTTTTTAAGTTTAATTAGGGACTGGAGAGGTGACTCAGCATTTAAAAATATTGGTTATTCTTTTTTGAGGGTGGGGGTCTTTTTTGAGACATTGTCTTCCTCTAGCCCCAACTAACCTGGAATTCTCTATGTGGGCTAGGCTGGCCTTGAACTCATAGAGATCCACCTGCCTCTGCCTCCCGAGTGCTGGGACTAAAGACTTATGCCACCATGCCCAGCTGAGCACTAGTTATTCTTGCTGAGGACTCAGGTTCATTTCCCAGCACCCATGTGACAGATAACAGCAATATACTCATACACACACATATAATAAAACTTAAGGAAAAGGGTTTAATTATCACTTGACTTTTTAACTTTATAAATTACTCTTCTTATGCTGGGCATGGTGGCACACAGCTTTGGTCCCAGAACTAAGAAGACAGAGGCAGGTGGACTGGGGCTATGGGAAACCCTGTCAAAAATAAATAAATAACTCTTCCTTTTTATAATTTTTTATTAAATTTTTTCAAATGTCATACATCTTGTTCATATTTGGATTCCCTCCTGTATCTGTACTTCCCCATTATCCCCTCACTAGATTTCATAAATTCTGTCATATATGTCAAGGCCTATCAAGCTAATTTGTGTCCCCAAATATCTCTTGGTATGAGTCCATTCACTGGAGCCTCGTCTACCTCTTTAAAGTCTTAAAGTCACTCCTTTAAAAAAAAAAAAAAAAAACTCAAAAAGAAAAAAAGAAAAAAACCAACTCTCCCTTTTCCAGTAGGCATCGATTGCCAATAAGTTCCTCAGCTAAGACTGGAGCTTCTGACCCGTTTCCCCACTTCCATGCTGGGTTTTTGTCTGGTTTGAGTTTGCATGGGTCTTGTGCATGGTGTCACCACTGCTGTAAATTCATATGAGCAACTTCCCAGCCACCTGGAAAACTTTCCTTGTGGTCATCAACCACCCTTGGCTCTTACAATCTTTCTGCTCCCTCTTCAGCAATGGTCCTTGAGCCCAGCATGGCTGAGGTTCAGTATAGGAGTCCTACCCAAGGACAATCACTCTACAATGTCTTATTTTCTGCATTTTGTCCAGTTAGGGCTTTCAATGTTAATTACCATCTGTTGCTTGAGGAAACTTTGCTAGTGAGACTTGAGAAATGCATTAATATTCTTTCTGCCTCCTGTTCCTTTATGTTTGTTGAGCCTTAGCTGTTCCTTTGTAAATGTGTCACATTGGCATGGATATCTCATAGACACTTAACTCTCTGTGTTCACCAGCTGTAGGACTCTGCAATAATCTCCATCTGTTACAAAAAGAACCTTCTTTGGTGAGTGGTAACTTGCATACTTGTCTGTAAATACAAGGATCCATATTTAGAGTACAGTAAGAAATTATATTGGTTGAGGAATGTGACAAAAGTAGGCTTTCCTCTAGGGTCTGTGGCTTCTCCAGTCATATGTATTTAGCTATGTTTACAGTACCACTCATGAGTTCCTTCCCATTGATTGAGCCTTAAGACCAATTAGATATAGCTATTGATTACCCCCAAGATAGGAGTGCTACTACTGCACCAACCAAAATTATTTCTTGGGCAGGTCATCGTTGTGGTTTGTAGACTTTACAGACGGGTTGGACCATTGATTAGTTTTCCCACTTGATACCTTGTATAGTTCTTCTGATACCATGAGAGCTGGTCTTCAGGGAGGCTTCCAGTCAGTTTCAGCTCATTGCTCCAAGTTCTGCATCTGAAGTGGGCCCTGTCTTCAACAATAGGGTCTTGCCATGAAGTTCTGGTAGGCAATCAAAGGCAATAGTCTGTGTTATTTGGGGAGTCTCTGGGACTACCCTGACCAATAACTCGAAGGGAAGTTTCTCCTGCATGGCACTGTGTTTCTTGTTATATAGCCTTCAGCTAAACACATAGATATATGTATGTATGTGTATATAAATATATATATGTATATATGATACATATATACATATACATATACAAATACATATACATATATATGTTATGTATTTGTCAGTAGACTTTTTGAATTAATACATTTCCCTCCAGTTTTTCACATCACCTAAGCATTATTTATCTTTCCTCTCCCTCCCTTGTTAAAGTACCCAAACCCCTAATTTCCCTTCTATAACCCTTGTCTCTTACATCTCCCTCTCTTGAGCACCTTCTTCCTCTTCCCATGGTTCCTTTCCATTTTCTTGGCTCTCATGGTTACATTCTTACCTGTTAAAAATGGCTAAAATAGAAAACTGTCTTCATCTGCACAAACTAATATCCTCCTCTGTCTTTTACTATAAATTAGTAAAAGAAAATTAAAAATATTTAAATAATTGGACTTTTCTGTGAATATAAGATTAACCACCAGGGCTTATCCCAATGTAGAGAGACTATGGAGACACAGGACAAAATTGGTTGACCAAAGTAACATTGCACATATTGCAAGGGAAATAAAAGAAAGAAAACTATGTCATTAATGCAGTCTGAAGAACAGTGAAAATGTCCTTCTGTTGACATGGCATACTTCACAACTTGACCTAATTAAATAGATCCTATATTTTCAAACCATCTTTATACATGTAATATGTACTGTCTGTACCAAGACAGTGATGGGAAGTTATGACTGACTTGTCCTGGTAAGAAAACAGTAAAATGTGCTTTGGCTAGAGGAAGCTAATTGGCATCCAGCTTCAAACTCTTAGGAAATGAGCCCACACTGCCAGGCCATTAGCTCTTACGAAGAAACATTGGGAGACAGGACATATGTGCTGTGCTTGAAAAGGGCAAAAGTTCTGTTCATTTTTAATGAGGGATTGTAATGTCCTTGTAAATTGTAGACAATTCAACTTTACTGAGAGCCCAGGAAGAGCTGGATTTATTTTTCATGTAATCAATATAATAACAACAAGGCCAAGTATGGTAGAACGCTCAGTATGGCTCTGGGGAAAGCAATCTCATCAGACCCAGTGGTTGTTCTAGGTCAACTGCTCGCTGGGTAGACAAGGAGAGTTCAGCTGATGGAATGGTGCTAGACGAGTAGGGTTTCAATTCTATGACTTGTGATTTTTTTCATGCACAAAAGTGTTACAGTATCAGGTTTCTAAACCTCAACAAAAATGGTATCCAAAGTGTTCAAAAGCTTAAGAACTCAGTATTACTAGAAGGATGGATATTCAAAGAAATATCTCATTTATCTCTTTTTTTTTTTTCCCCTGTCCCACATTCTTATTCAGGACACAAGTCTAGAAGGCATCCTTGGATGTGGCTCTGTCTCCCGATTGGCTGGTTCCTCCATTGGGCAGGCCCTGACATGGAGCGGGAACTGGGAACTAGGAAGGGAAGCTGGGAGCCATCTTGGGATGGAAGCCAGGAGCCCCTGGTAGAGGGTGATGGTGTAAGAAATGTGCAGCCAGCTCAGCAACTCAAAGAATGGACTGACTCCTTGTGGATCTGGGGCGAGATCGCTGGCCCCAGAGGCATGAGCAAAAGCTAGGCTATGGGTGTGGCATGGTCTGATAAGGCGGGCTCTGAGTCTGATAAGTGCGGGGCTAGGCACTGGGTACTCATTCCTTTGAAGTTAATAAACTCACATAAAACATACTATATGGTTTGTCTGCTCGCACAGGAAACCCAGAGAGAATTCAAGCCACAGGCTCCTTCACCATGTCTCTGACTCCTTTTTTCTGCTTTGCTTCTTTGAAGTATATATTAAAATGGTTTATAGCATACTAGTTTAACTTATTTTGCATTTCAGCCTCCTCATATTAGAATGTATGCTTCATGAAGACAAGGATTCCTGTCTGTTCACTGTGATGAATCTCCTGTGACTGATTAATCTTTAGAGTGCCCATTAAATATGTTCTGAAGGAAGAAATGGATCTGATCAAATGAAAAAATGAAAGCAAATAAAATAACATTTGAAGGTGAAAAGGAAGGTGTCCTTGCTATTACTTGGCTTGCCAATAATGCTCTACCATGATATCCAAAGGCAAGAGGCCGGCAGCTGGGACTCATTGCCCTTGACCTTGATCTGAACACCACTTCACAGCATTAAAATATTCCCTCTTCCTCCTTCATTGGCCTTCCTCTTTGCTTTGCTTGAATGCTCTAACACCCACACCTTTGCTAAGGCAGTGTGGTAAGCTCTCTGTCTAGTGATGTGTTGCTCAACAAGTCTGAAACCAAGAATAAATGGGTGCAATGGTCCCATTTCCCACAACTTAAAAACAGTATTCTGGCTGGAAATGCACACTAGTGGAAGAGGGTGCTTAGCATGTATGAGGCACTGGATTCAATACCCAGCCTCCTCACCACCACACACACGCACACAAAGCATCAGACTTTGGAAGGATTTCCAGGATATTTCCAAATGCAAAAGGTCCAACCAAAAACTATTGTTTCTATGGGAGGAAAGAGAAGGGAAACATGAAGGTTAACAGAAGAGCTATCACGGAAGTCTGCGCCGGCCACTCTAGATTGCAAGCATTCCACTTCTAAGAAAAGTATGCATTTTTCTTCTGTTTAACAAAAATAACCATTCTTGATTGTTTACCATCTTAACAAGATAAAAAATTAAAATAAAAACTGCTTTCTTTGATCCCTTCCAGTTGCCCCAGTCTCTTGCTTTCTTCTCACAGTCCATAGTCCTGTTACATAAAATGGACCAAGTCATTGGTCTCCCCTTTCCTATCTCTAAACACCATTTGCTACAACTCACTTCTGTCTGGCTTCCACCACATGCAGTCTCTCTCTTGCTCAGCTCTCTGATGGTGGCTGACTTTTCACCTTTTCTTCCCATACTCTTTGTGGACAATGGCATTTACTTCCTGAAATCATGCCTGCAGTTCAAATCTCTGAAGAACTTTATGTTAGCAGCCACACCTAGGATCATCTTTGCCTAGATGGCTCACAATCACATTAAATTAAAATGTACAAAATAGATAAAAATGGGCATGGTGGCACACACCTTTAACCTTAACACTTAGATCCAGGGAGGGAGATCTCTGTGACACTGAGGCCAGTCTGGTCTGTTCCAGGCCAGGTAGGGCTACAGGAAGACTCTGTCTCAAAAAGCAAAAAATAAAACAAAAACATATTGAAACACCACTACACTGGCCTGTAGGAATCATAATATCCAATAAATATGTACAAATGTATAGTTAGATAGATGATAGATAGATGATAGATGATAGATAGATGATGATAGATAGATAGATAGATAGATAGATAGACGATAGATAGATAAATAGGTGATAGATAGATGATAGATATCAGTTAATTTTTTTGATTAAAAAATTGTTATTGGAGCTGGAAAGATGGTTCAGCAGTTAAGAGCACTGGCTGCTCTTGCAAAGGACCTGGGCTTGACTCCCAGAACCCACATGGTGGCTAATGACCATCTGTAACTCTGGTTCCAGGGGAATCTAACACCCTCTTCTGACCTCAAAGGGCATTACACAACACAGGTGTGCTTACATACGGGTATGCAGGCAATACACTTGTTCACATAAAAATAATAAATAAAATATTTTTAAATTATCATTTTTCCTGACTACTGAATCAGTGCTATATTTCTTTGCTTCTGTTGTAGCCTTCATATAGTCACTACTGCAAATTATTGGCTATAATCACCCTACTATGACCTATAAGACTAGAATTTTTTTTTTTTTTTTTTTGGTTTTTTTGAGGCAGGGGCCCCCTGTAGCCCCCGTTGGCCTGAAAATTACATAGTAGACCAGGCTGGCCTTGAACTCACAAAGATCCACCTGCCTCTGCCTCCCGAGTGCTGGGACTAAAGGCATGTGCCACCATGCCCAGCTCACGACTAGAATTTATTCCCTCCACTTAATTGCAACTCTGTAACATCTGAACATCTGATCAACATTTCCCCATCTCCGTTATCACTTTTTAAAAATCAATGTGTGTGTGTGTGTGTGTGTGTGTGTACATGTGTGTGTGAGTGTGTGTGTTTCTGTGTATGCCCAAGTGTGTGGTCTTAAGGATGGAGCCCATGGCCTCAAAAGCACTGTACCACTGAGCTATGGCTCTAACCTTTTTTAACGTCAATTTTCAATTCCTTTTAACTATTTTTACTGATATGGTGACACATACCTATAATTCCAGTTTTCAGAAGGCTGAGGCAGGAAAATTGTCATGAATTTGAAGTCAACCTGGGTTATATAGTACCAGGACAGCCAGGGTTAAATAGGCCCTGTCTGAAAAAGAAATAATAATAATAGTTTTGTATTGAGGATTAAGTTTTAGTAGATTCAGACTTATCACATAAATATTTCACTTAAATATTACATGTAGTGACTCATACCTGTGATCCCATCACTCTGGAGGCTGAGGCAGGAAAACTGTCAAAAGTTCAAGGCCAGGGTTGGAGAGATGGTTCAGCAGTTAAGAGCACTGGCTGTTCTTGCAGAAGACCCAAGTTCAAATTCTAGCACCCACATGGCAGCTAAGAACCATCTATAACTCCAGTTCCAGGGGATCCGACACCCTCTTCTGTCCTCTTCTGCCTGACACAGGTGCACTTACACACATACAGGTATAACACTCATACACATAAAATAAAAATTAATTCATTAATTTTTTTTAAAAGGAGTTCAAACTGGGCTTCATAGTGAGTTCCAGGCCAGCTTGGGCTGTGATGTGAAACCCATTCCAAAAAAAAAAAAAAAAAAAGACAAAAGTGAACCAAACCTAGGCTGGAAATGTAACTCAGCTGATAGAGCACTTGCATAAATCACTGGGTTTGAGACCTAGCACCACTTAAAGTTGAGCATGACAGCACTTGCCTATAATTGCAACACTTGGGAGGTAGAAGAAGGAGAATCAGAAGTTCGAGGTCATCACTGGCTGCATAGCAAATTGGGAATCAGTCTGGGCTACATGAGACCTTGTCTCAAAACAAAATAAATAAATACACATGACTGAAGCAGTCATAGATACTAGAGATAAACCTACTTTTGCTACATCCCTAGACCAACTTAATTTCTTACTTCATTCTAAATATGCATCCTCACATTTACAGACAAGTATGTCTTTCACCCCTCATCAAAGAAGCTTCTTTTTGCAACAGATGGAGAATATTACACAATTCCAGAATTGGCAAACACAGTAAGTGTCTGTGAGACACTTAACCCTAAGTGACACATCTTCAATGCAACCTCTACACTTAAGATTAATGCATCAGAGAAATTTCCTTATGTAGCAGATGGTGATTAACACAGAGACCTACAATTACCTAAAGTTTAGAGAACAAGGGGCCACAGAGTGCTTATCCCTGAAGAAGGCAGCTATTTCAAACCTCTGCCTCCCAAGGTTTGGGGATCATTGTGGAAGAGGAGGAGAAAAGATTGCAAGAGCCAGAGGGGGTGGATGATCACTAGGAAACAGAGTTTTCCAGACAGCTGGTCAGTTAGTAATATGAACTCACAGCAATGGTGACAGCATCTGCAAGTTCTACGCAAACTCAAACCACACAAAAACGCCCGCATAAACATAGGGAAGTAGGTAAGAAACCCCAACCCAACATAAGGAACTTTTGGGCAACTGATGGCTTATGGGAAGGGGAAAAACAATGTCTTATAGGGTTGGGACTCTTGGTGAGCCCAGTGAATGGATCCACACTGAAGAATATTGTGGAACACAAATCATACTCTATAGACCATACTATATATAATGAAATTGGGAGGGGGCAGTGGGGGTGGTAGGGGGAGGGAAGAGGATCCAAATGCCATCAAACTCTAGCATATGAAAGTTGTAAAAATCAATTAAAAATGCAAAAAAAAGGGGAGGCTGGAGAGATAACTCAGTGGTTAAGAGCATTGACTGCTCTTGCAGAGGACCCGGGTTCAATTCCCAGCACCCACGTAGTGGTGAACAACTGGTTATAACTCCAGTTCCAGGGGATTCAATGCCCTCTTCTGACCTTTTCAGGCATTGCACAACACAGGTGCACTCACATACATTCAGGCAATACACTCAAACACAGAAAAAATAAATAATAAAAAAGAAACAACTATTTAGTTTTATTTGTTGCTTTTGGATTATGCTATTATCTAGGTACTATGTTTTCCAAATGATAAAGGAAGATAAAAGGAAAAACAAAATTAAAAGAAAGAAAAAAACAACTTAAAAAACAAAACAAAAATCAGTTTGTTCCTTGTATAGGGCACTTGTCTTTAAGGAGTTTTCGGGCTAGAACTTGCTTTGGTTAAGATAGCGAGTGAATTTGAGGGCCCAGCACAATGCTGTACATTCTAATAGGCTGCAAACACTGTACATTTAGTCCACACTAAACTTATGAAAGGCATTTTTTCCTCCAAGAAAAAAAATAACATTAGCTTACCGTAACTTCATAAAGTTTTAATTTTTTCAAACTTTTTGACTTTTTATGGTAACACTTAGCTTGAAACATAAACATAGTATACAGCTACAGAAAATACCTTTTATATTTTCTTTTTCTAGAAACGGTTTTCTTTTTTATTAATTTTTGCTATTTTAATAGCAGGTCTCATTTGTAGCCCAGGATGATCTTAAATTCATAACAATTCTGTCTCAACTGGCCAAGTACTGGGATTTCAGGTGTGAGCTACTATGCCTGGATATTTTAAGTGTTTGTACTTTTTTCTACATTTTCAAGTTGTTTGTTCATGGCTAAGATACAAATACACATAAAATAGTCAGAATAATCAATATCACTGTCTTCTACCTCCACATCTTGTCCCACTGGAAGGCCTCACAGGCAGAAATACACTTGCCACTGTTATCCCCAGAATAGCAATGTTTTCTGGGATTCCTCATGAAGGTCCAGTCTGAGGCTGATCACAGTTAACTTACTCTTTTGATAAGTAAAATGAGTACACTATAAAATAACAGTAAAAGTATAGACAGGAGGATTGGAGAGATGGCCCAGCGGTTAAGAACACTTAGCTCTTCCAGAGGACCTGGATTCAGCTCTGAGTACCCCCATGGTGGCTAACAACCATCTTTAACTCCAGTTTCAGGGGACCCGATGCCTTCTTATGATCTCTTCAGGCATTGTACATGCATGGTGCACTTACATATATGCAGGCAAAACACCCACACACATAAAATATAGATAGATAGATGACAGATGATAGATAGATGATAGATAGATAGATAGATAGATAGATAGATAGATAGATAGATAGATAGATAGATAAATGATAGATAATTTTAATAATATTACAGGTAGATAAATAATTTTAACATAACACTATCATTTGGCATCATTAGAAAGCACTGTTTACCATTTATAACTACGTGTGCTGCACTTTTATAAAAATGAAACTTTTTGGGAGCAGGAGAGATGGCTCAGTGGTTAAAAGCATTGGTTGCTCTTGCAGAGGACCCAGGATCTGTTCCTAGCACTCAGATGGTAGCTAACAACTATCCATAACTCCAGTTCCAGGGATCAGAGGCTCTCTTCTGACATCCCTCAGGCACTGCATGACACAGGTGCACTTACATGCATTCAGGCAATGCACACATACACATAAAATAAAATAATAAAACGTTTTTTTAAAAGAATGCTGAGGGGCCAGGCATGGTGGCACATGCCTTTAATCCCAGCACTTGGGAGGCAGAAGCAGGAGAGTCTCTGTGAGTTTGAGCCCAGCTGGGTCTACATAGTGAGTTCCAGGCCAACTGGGACTACAGGGAGACCCTATCTCAAAAAGATCAAAATAAAGGAAAGAAAGAAAAAATATTCAGAGGGCTGGAGAGATGGCTCAGCAGTTAAGAGCACTGGCTGCTCTTGTAGAAGACCCAGGTTCAATTCCCAGCACCCACATGATGACGAACAACCATCCATATCTCCAGTTCTAGGGGATTCAACACCTTTTTCTGACCTCCGTGGGCATTACACAACAGAGTTACACTTACATACATGCAGACAATACATTCATACACTTAAAATAAAAATAATAAATAAAAAATTTAAAAAATAAAACAGAGCTTTTGCTCACACCATTGTCACCACTGACATGATGATGCACTCTGATGTATTACTACAACTTCATTAGACAGTAGTGATTTGGGGGCCCCAACAATTACATGGTACCACCATCTTACATGTGGTTCATGATTTTCTTAAACATTTTTATAGCATTCAGGTCTGGTGCACATACCTGTAATTTCAACACTTGGGAGGTGGAAGCAGTAGGATCAGAAGTTCAAGGGCATCCTTGGCCACATAGCGAATTAGAGGCCACCCTGGACTACATAAGACCTTCTCTCAAAAAATAACAAATTTTTCAAAAATCAAGAATGAGGGGCTCAGCAGTTAAGAACCCTGGATGTTCTTACAGAGGACCTGGTTTTGGTTCCCATTACCCATATGGCAGCTAACAACTGTCTCTAACTCTAGTTTCAGGGGACCCAAGGCCTTCTGAGGGCATCGTCATACACACGTAGTGCACTTATATGCAGGCAAAATATTCATATGGATAAAATAAATAAATTAATTAAATTTTAAAAACTAAAATAAAGAATGAGGCTGAAATCTGGGTGTCCTGGCCATGCCTCTAATACCAGTCTTCTGGAGGCTGACGAGGAGAATCCAGGTCAAGACCAGACTGAGGTATATGATACCCTGCCTCAAAAGAAGCAAAAACAAAAACCAAAAAGAAACAAACAAAAATTAAAAACGAGACTTACAGTGCAGTTTGGTGGTAAAGTGGTAAAGTTCTTGCCTAACATACAAGGCTCTGAATTTAGTCCTTTTTGTCACACCAAAAAAAAAAAAATCAAGAAAGAGAAAATAAAAATTTAGGAAGTCTCTGAAATCCTGTAGTGTGGTAGGCATCTCTTAGTGTTTAGAAAGTAAACAGAAAAAGCAATTAAATGCATTATTGGACTTTAAGAATTCTTTCTTTTCTTTCTTTTCTTTCACTGAAAGTATAGTGTTGGTATATAAGAAAGTGACTTGGCTAGGTATGGAAGCACATGCCTTTAATCCCAGCACTTGGGATTGCATATAGCCTTTAATATTTTGAAGTATGTTCCATCTGTTCCTAACCTCTCCAAAACTTTTATCATGAAGGTATGTTGAACTTTGTCAAATACCTTTTAGCATCAATTGGAATGATTATATGGTTTCTGTTCTTGAGTACATTTCTATGATGTATTACATTCATTGGTTTACATATGTTGGACCATCCTTCCCTTTAGAAAATAAAGCTCACTTGGTCATAATGTATGATCTTCTTAATATGTTCCTGAATTTGGTTTGCAAGTATTTTGTTGCGCATGTTTGCATCTATGTTCACCAAAGAAATTGGTCTGTAGTTTTCTTTTTTGTTGTGTCTTTACCTAGTTTGGCTATCAGAATAATACTGGCTCTGTAGAATGAATTTGGTAGTGTTCCTTCAGTTTCTATTTTGTGGAAGTATTGGTATGAGATCTTCTTTGAAAATTTGAGAGAATTCAGCAGTAAAACTGTCTGGTCATGGGCTGCTTCCTTCTCCTCCTCTTCTTCTGGTCTTTTTGAGAAAAGGTCTCCCTCTAGCCCCAGCAACTCACTACGTAAAATAGGCTGGCCTCCATCTCACAGCGATCTGCCTACCTCTGCTTCATAGGTGCTGGGCTTAAGGCATGTGTCACCATGCCCAGCTCTTGGCTTTTCTTTGAAGGGAGACTTTTGATTACAGCTTCCATCTCATTGCTTGTAATGGGTTTGTTTAAATTATTTCTATCTTCTTGTTTTAATTTTGTTAGATGATACACATTTAGAAATTTTTCCATTTCTTCTAGGCTTTCCAGCTTATTAGAGGATAGGTTTGCGAAGTAATCTCTAATAATGTTCTGTATTTCATTAGTCTTTTGTAATGATACCTTTTTGGTTTCTAATTTTATTTGGGTCTTTTCCCTCTTTCCTTATGTCAAACTGACTAAGAGTTTGTCAATATTTTTTTTTCATAAAACCAACTTTGTTAATTTTATGTACTTTTTAAATCTCATTAATTTCTTCCCTAATCTTTATTTCTGAAATTCAAATGTACCTTATACTTAATGTATGCAGTATATCTATGCAAAATACCTATTTTAAAAAAGACAGAAAAAGGTCTGTCATATATCAGGAAATGTGTTACACACACTTCATCATATTAGGGCATACAGCTAACCATGAACCAAAATGAATCTTTCTCTTTACACTTGAAAATGGTAAATGGAAGCCAGGTGTGATGGTTATACTGCCTTTAATCCCAGCACTTGGGAGGCAGAGGTTAGTGGATCTCTATGAGTTAGAGACCAGCCTGATCTATACATATTGAGTGCCAGGTCAGCTGGAACTACAAGGAAACAATGTCTCAAAAAACAACAAAAAAAGGCCAAGTGGGTGTCCTGGGGCCCTCAGTGCAGGGGTAGAGTCAGCATGAGGCTGACTCCCGGAGTCAGGTGAGAAGCAGGCAGTGCAAGCAGCTGCAGACTCCTTTATTGCGGATATGGGGCTCCCTTATATCCCCCCTCCCAGTGTCCCATTGGTCCATTGATAGGTCGTGTCTGTTCCTCATTGGCTCTCTGTATCAGGCCATCTTCGCATCAGCCGTCTTTATGTCTTTTGGCAGAACAGAGGTTTGCCTCAGCAGGATGTTTTTGGCGTGTTTGCAGCGTGCATGCGCTGGTTGTTCAGGCTGCACTTCCTCCTACAAGTGTGGTGGTGTATGCCTTTAGCCCCAGCACTCTGGAAGGCAAAGACAGGTGAATCTCTGTGAGTTCAAGGCCAGCCTGGTTTACATAGTCTGTTCCAGGCCAGCCCCATTATAGGGAGATCCTGTCTCAAAAAAAAAAAACAGGTCAAGAACCATTAATGGTTTTTGTTTTGTCTTCTGAGACAGTGTGATGCAAAAAAAAAAACAGGTCAAGAACCATTAGTGGTTTTTGTTTTGTCTTCTGAGACAGTGTGATATCATATAGACCAGGCAGGCTAGTCTCAAACTCAGTATGTAGCCAAGGATGACCTTCAACTCTCAGTCCTACTGCTTCTGTCTCCCAAGAACTGGGATTAAAGGTGCGTAATCTTCACAACCAGCTGTTACTACACTCTTTTGTTGCTGGGTGAGGTGACACGAACCTTTAATCCCAGCCCTCAGGAGGCAAAGACAGGTAGCTCTCTGTGAGATGGAGGCCAGCCTGGTCTACATAGTGAGTTCTAGGCAGGCTGAGACTAGGGAGACCCTGTCCAAAAAAAAAATTTCTTCTGTGAAAACTATTATACTAGGTACTGGAGATACAGCAGGAAGTAGAAGAGACACTTGTGGCAGCGCTTGCATTGTTATGAAAAAAGACAGCATTAAACCCACCACTATATAATCAATTGCTTAATTCTGATTATATCAAAATAGTGCCTGGTGGTTTATTTACATAAAACTGGGGAAACTGACTTACTTTGGGGATTCCAGGGTATTACATAAATATTACTTGAGCTGAGCCCTATTGATTACATATAGATAAATAATTAGGCTTATATTTCTCCTCCTAAAATAATCTTGGGTCAAGGGTTGTCCAAGAGATATCTTATAATTTTGTATTTTGTGGTCTTTTGTTGTTGTTGTTGTTGTTGTTGTTGTTGTTTGTCTTTTTGAGACAGGATCTCTCTGTACTTCCAGCTGGCCTGGAACTTGGTATGTAGACCAGGCTGGCCTTGATCTCACAGAGAGCCTTCTGCCTCTGCCTCTGTCTCTGGAGTGCTGGGAATAAAGAAGTGCACTACCATACCCACCATGTTTTCATTTTTTATGACAACCATAAAAATAAACAGATATATTTTCTGTATCATTTTTTTAAGAACCAAAGCTTCAAAAGCCCATCATGAACATGTGTGCTTTGGACCAAGTGATCACAGTAGTATAATTCTAATGGAGTAGGGCTAATGTGAAAAGACTGACTTACCGGAAGTCAAATGCCCAGCAGGAACCCTGTGTGGTTACTATTTTGCTGCTGTGATGAAAGACCTGAACCAAAAGCAACTTATGAAGACTTTATTTAGCTTACGGTTCTAGAGCGAGAGTCCATCACGGCAGGGAGGCATGGCAGCAGGCAGGAGCAGGAAGCTGAGAGCTCACATCTTCAATGGCAAACATGATACAGAGAGAGTAAACCAGGAGTGGAGAAAGGCTAAGAACTCTCAAAGCTGACTCCCAGTGATGTGCTCCTTCCAACAAGCCTGTACCTCCTAAAGGTTCCATAACCGTCTCCAAACAGTAATACCAACTGAGGACTAAGTGTTCAAATATTTGAGCCTATGGAAGACATTGCTCATTCAAACTACCATGTTGTACAAGGGGCACTTCACATTCACTCACATGGAGGGTGCTGAGAGAGAGGTGTGTCATCACAGGCACCCACAGACTCATGGTGTCACTGTCCAAGGAGCCTGGGCTCTAGGAGATGGTAGAGCAGACACTTTGCAAATTTTGATTGTTAGAATCCAGGTCTGCAGCAACCCTCCCCCAGTGCACTAACTGCCTCACAAGACAGGCTCCAGGGGGCCCCTGGAAAACAGAAATTGAGTCAGTTTCAACATAGTCTGTTTCTCCCAGGTAAGTTTAGAAGATAAACAGGGTGCTGTCTGAAAAAATATTTTCCCTGCCTTCTACATTCCCTACCCACTACCCCCTATAAATACCTTCAGCCAGCAGCCTGAAAGCTGGTGTTCTCTCCTCAATCCCTGAGTTGAGAGCCACCCCTGGTGACTATCCCAATAAATCTTGCTTTTGCTGTAGTTCTTCTCAATGGTGATTTTTTTCCAGGTTTACCTATCAGTGATTCAGCAAAACAACATCATCTGTTCCACTGAATTAATAATCTAAACTGTGATCTGGAAAGGAATGGATAAATCTTTATAAAAATAAAGTATAAACAATATGCCATCTCTGAAAGAATATGCAAAATATTAGTAGCAATGTTCACCTTTGAGAAGGAAAGCTGGAAGGATGACCTGATTGGTGGGAAGAATTGTTATACTGTACACCCCTTTGCATATTTTAAATAATGTGAACCCACAAAGACTCTCTCTCTCTCTCTCTCTCTCTCTCTCTCTCTCTCTCTCCATCTCCCAGGGAGACACAACACACACATCTCACCACATAGGAAAACCATGACACACCAAAGTAATACCACCACCAAAGTCTCACTTGGTGAAATGAGTTTATTGAGGTTACTTAGAGTGTGGGTGAGGGGTTACTTATAGGAGCATGAATGACTCAAAGCCCAAAACGGTGACAACTCAAGAAAGCTGTAAGCCTGGAGCTCTCTGCAGAACTGGCAAGGTGCTCTACCTCAGTAACTGTTCGCTGGAAAGTTTGTTTATAGTTTATACACTTGTTGAACCTCATAAGCCTCCCTCCTTCCTTGAGGAAATGTTTAGCTCAGGGGGAAATTGCTAAACTCTAAACTCTCTCTCTCTCTCTCTCTCTCTCTCTCTCTCTCTCTCTCTCTCTCTCCTGAAATGACAATCATTTTTCCTTTAAAGTGATTCATACAAGTTGGGTGACATGGTATCTGTCATTTCAGAACTCATAAATAAAGACAGCAGGATTATTGTACTTAGCAAGATCCCATCTCAGTGAGGTAAATCCAAGCACTGAGGCAGAGGCAGGAGGATGTCTGTGAGTTCTAGGTCAGCCTAGTTTATATAGGGAGTTCAAGACAGCCAGGTTACACAGTAAGACTTTGTCTCGATAAAACAAAAACTGGGCATGGTGGTGCATATCTTGAATTCTAGCACTCAGGAGGCCTAGGCAGGCAGATCTATATGAGTTCCAGGCTAGCTGTGGCTTTAGGGAAACCCTGTCTCAAAAAGCCAAAAAAAAAAAAAAAAAAAAGAATTCTGTATCAAAAATTAGCAGGGCTAGTGAGGAGGATCAGGCAGTGTTTGCTGTCCAACATGAGAGCTAGAGGCAGAAACATGTGGCTGGATCCCCAGTGCTAAGGGGCAGAGACAGATCGATTGTAAGGCTCCATCACCAGACAGTTTCTCCAAAAAAAAAGGAGCTCCAGGGTCAGTGAGAGACCCTGTAATATCTCAAAAAATAAGTAATATCAGAAGACACCCAGTGTTTACTTCTGACATCCAAATATACACACTTGGGTAAATATACACTTGTACACACATGCATACACACACACACACACACACACACGAAAATTAAGGTGGCAAACAATTGAGGAAGGCACCTGACACTAAGGTCTGGCCTCCACACACATGCATACACCGCACATATGTATACACTGCACATATGCACATACAGATGTGTAAGTAAAGTATTTCACCTATTGCCCACTAGGCAGAGAGCCAGTTGTATGTACAGGTGTTGGGATCAGTAAATATTCCAGAAGAATGAGAAAGGTTCTCAAAAAGAAAACCCTTGAAGGGCAATCTCAACATGGCCCTGAGTATGACTAGTGAAAAACAGTAGGGAGAGGAAAAGCCAACCTGTGGCTGAAATGAACCACTAGGAGTAATTTAGTCTCTTCCTAAGGAAATTAAGAAAGCCCTGTTTTGGGCCTTATATTAAACACCATTTTTCTCAAAACATTTATTTTCCTTCTTTCTCTAAAAAAAAAAATTGTTGCCGGGCATGTTGGTGCATGCCTTTAATCCCAGCACTTGGGAGGCAGAGGCAGGCGGGATCTCTGTGAGTTCAAGGCCAGCCTGGTCTACATAGTGAGTTCCAGGACAGCTGGGGCTACAGGGATACCCTGTCTCAAAAAGACCAGAAAAAAAAAGTGTTTTGAGAGAGTCTCACCACAAAGCCTTGGCTGTCCTGGAACTCACAATGTAGACCAGGCTAGCCTCACTCTCAGAGATCCTAGAGATCCACCTGCCTTTGCCTCCCAGGGGCTGGGATCAAAGGCATGTCCCCCCATGTCCAGCTTTATTTTTATATTTTATTTATTATTTTTATTTTATGTGTATGAGTGAGTTGCCTGAATGTATGTAAGTGTACCCGTGTCTTGCAGTGCCCACAGAGGTCAAAAGAAGGCATCAGATTCCTCTGGAACTGGAGTTACAAATAGTTAGCTGCCCTGTGGGTGCTGGGAATTGAACCTGGGTCCTCTACAAGAGCAGTCAGTGCTCTTAACCACTGAGCCATCTCTCTAGTGCCCCCTGCTTTTTTTATTAAAATGAGATACTATAGACCCCATTCATTCTCTGTCTGCCCCCACCCATATATGTATCTAAGTGCATATATATATATATACCACATGCATACAGGTGCCCTTGGAGGTTAGAAGAGGGCATCAGAGTCCCTGGAACTCGAATTTCAGGCAGATTGTGAACACCTGATGTTGGGTGCTGGGAACTGAGCCAGGGACCTCTGAGAGCAGCAAATGCTCTAAACTGCTGAGCCATCCTCTTCAGCTGCTTTTCCTTTAAGTTCTTTTTCTCTTTCTTTTTGTTAGCTAGACAAGCAATCTCACTAAGCTATACACCCTTTCTTGTATTTTTTTTTCTTTTTACCGTATTATATTAAGCAATTTAGAAATCAATTGTTAGTTGAGTATGATGGATTACTCTTGTAACCCCAGCAGTAGGGAGGCTGAAACAGGAGGAGTGCCTTGAATTAGAGGCCAAGATTGTCTCCATAGTAAGTTCAAGACCAGCCTAGCCCTGTCTTTAAATAAAACGAAAGAGCCAGATGTTGTGGTGCACACTTTTAATCTCAGCACCTGGGAGGCAGAGACAGGGAGATCTCTGTGAGTTCAAGCCCAGCCTGGTCTACATAGTGAGTTCCAGGACAGCTGGGGCTACAGGGAGATCCTGTCTCAAAAAGTCCAAAAAAGAAAAAAAAGAAAAGAAAGGAAGAAAGAGAGAAAGAGAAAGAGAGAAGGAACGGAAATTGGATAGGGGCTGTAGTTGGTAAAGTGCTTGCCTCGCATGCATGAAGCTCTGGGTTCAGTCCCCAGCACTGCATAAACTAGATACAATGGCTCATGCCTGTAATCCTAGCACTCAAGAAATAGAAACAAGAAGATCAGAAATTCAAGGGCATAGTGAGTTCAGAATCAGCCCGGGCTGTATAAGGAGATCCTGTCTTAAATAAAATACAAGAATATAACAAATAAAATCAGGCAAATAGTACATTATTTAATGAAAAGAAGCAAAATTCCCTTACCTATTTCTTGGCTTACTGACTTTCTGTTCCCTGCCATGAGTGTATTAGCCTCTGTCCTAGGCTACTGGTAAACACCTAGCACCTAGAACAGAATTCACCCCGCCCCCATTTGCAAAGACACACAAAGGAAAAAAACAATACAATGAAATGCTTATAACAACACAACCAGGATTCTCCAGATGTCAGATACAGAAACAAGAAGGAACAGAATCTAGACTCGAAATTCTAGAAAGCATTCTGAGCAGAAGAAAGTGCAAGAGCAGGTTAGAGCCCAAGGAAGAGGGACTTACTGGCAACACTGGCTGGCAGGGGAGAAGGATGAGTTCAGTGCCCAAAAATATTCCTTGAGTTCTCTGAACCCCGAAACCTGGTGCCATTCCATGAAGGTTGACTCTGGGCTCAGGTTTCCTCTCCCCATCACATCTACCTTGGCAAGACTGACCCTGCCTATTTTATCTGAATCCCACTGCTGTCCACAGTCACCTCCCTCTCCACCCTAGACCTCTTCTGAGCTTTGCTTACAGCATCCTCTCTTCTGCCTTGTTTCTGCTCTTTCCCTCTCCAAACCTTTATCTTCACAATTGCCTTATCATGACCCATTCATTCATTCAGCCTCTTGACTGGCGCCTGCCCAGCCCTCATGCTCTGTGCCTTGTCTTATCTTCCTTTAGCATTCTGAAATGCTTCCTAGAGTCTAGAATCTAGATTTCTTTTCCTTCATGTTTCTATATTTGGCATCTTGAGAATCCTGATGGTTTTTTTTTTTTTTTTTTTTTCTTTTTGAGACAGGGTCACCCTGTAGCCCCAAATGGCCTGGAACTCACTATGTAGACTAGGCTGGCCTTGAACTCACAGAGATTCGCCTGCCTCTGCTTCCCAAGTGCTGGCATTCAAGGCTTGTACCACCACACCTCGTTCTTAAGAGGTGGGTTCTTAAAACAAAACAAAACAAAAAAGTTTGTAATGCATTTAGATTTCAGTCTAAATTTTAGTGGGATTTTCAGAGTTTACATCTTAAATATTGGGCACTCAAATGTTGAGTACTGGCAATGAAACCATTTATAGAGTCACCTGGTGTCCACACAATACTGGGAACAAAGCTAAAAATGCAGAATCTCAGACCTACAGAATCAGAATTTTACCTTGGGCTCCTAGGTGGTCAACTGAGCACTTATCTGGCCTTGGTTTCAGTCTTAGCATAAGAAAAATAAGTAAATCAATCAATCAATAAATATCAGTCTCCTTAATAAGTTTTTCCAGTAATTCATAAGAATTTTTTTAAGGGAACAGAGGGGTGAGACAGGGCCTCACCATAGCTCAGACTGGCCTCAAACTTGCTATGCAGCTGAGAGTGACCTTGAACTCCTGATTCTTCTGCCTCTACCTCTGAATGATACTGGGATTACAAACAGTTCCTAAAAAGAATCATTAAGTCTGAGAAATCCTACCTAGGGCAGGGGGTCTTGACCTTGACTGCATTCTGGGAACCAATTATTTATATATATATATATAT
>NW_008345697.1:346996-351627 GCF_000622305.1 Nannospalax galili | reverse complement strand
TTTGTTTGTTTGTTTCGGTTCAGAAAAGTTGGCATAGTTTGTTCAAGGTTTAACCTGGTCATAAGGAATATTTGGAAGCCAAATGTTGAAAACTACCTACGTAAAGCCACAGGGGCAGTTGATAGCGGCCTTCCTACTCACTTGAGCAGTCTTGTTACTTCTGTCGAGGCAGTTCCCAGGGACTTCCCATGGTTTCTTTGTTTGGATCACTAACAAAAGCACGTCTCCCCCCAGGGAGTCTCCGAGCTGATCAGCTAAGAAAGGCCTACTGTCTGGCCAGGAAGACTTTCAAGGTTGTGTTAAAGGCTCTTTCTACCTGGAGAAAGATTGTCAAATAAAACAAAATACTGAACAGGTTACAAAATCCACAACGTGAGGGGTCCCGTGGCTTTCTTTTTCTTGTTCTCCTTTTTTTCAATACTAGGGGTCAAACCCAGGGCCTTAAGCATGCTCAGCAAGATCTCCAGTGGGCCTCGGCCCCAGCCCTACATTTTTTACATTCTCTCCCTACCCCTCATCCCTCCATCTGCCCCCATCCCCATTCCCCCACCCCCCACCCCATACTACTGAAAATTTAACCTAGCTCCAGTGTGTATGCTGGGCAAGCACTCTACCATTGATGTTTGTTTGCTTGTTTGTTTTTTGTTTTTCGAGAGGTTGGAAGACAAGGTAAATTACTCTGGTGAGAGATGAAATGAAGCCAGGAAGACCTTCCTGCTTCCGCTTCCCAAGTCCTGAATTTCACTATGTCATTTCACAGGGCTTCGAATCATCTTTCTTTACTACTCATTTGTGTGTGTGTGTGTGTGTGTGTGTGTGTGTGTACTAATAAGGAGTTCCAGGACAGCCTAAGCTACAGTATGAGCCTTTGCTTCAAAAGGGAAATGAAACAAAAACAAAAAATATACTAGAAGCTGAATAGATGGCTAGGCAGTTAGGAGTGAAGGCTGCTCTTGCAGAAGACCCAGGTTGGGTTCCCAGCACTCACATGGTGTCTAACAATCATCTGCACTTCCAGTTCCAGGGAGTCCTATGACCTCTTCTGTTCTGTGGGCACTGTACACACATGGTATACTTACATCATTCAGTCAGAAAATAAATCTTTCTTTTTCTTTTTCTTTTTTTTTTTTTTTTTGAGGCAAGTGTCTCCCTATAGCCCCCAATGGCCTGAATTCTTTATGTAGAACAGACTGGCCTCAATCTCACAGACATCCACCTGCCTCTGCCTCTTAAATGCTGGGATTAAAGGCAGGTGCCATCATAAATAAATCTTTTTTTAAAAAAAAATTATGTAAAAGAAGAAAGACGAGTTGGAGAGATGCCTCAGCAATTAAGAGCACTGACTGCTCTTGCAGAGGATCTGGGTTTGATTTCCAGCACCCACATGGCAGCTAACAACAGTCCCTAACTCCAGTTCCAGGGGATCTGATGCCCTCTTTTGACCTCCTTGGTCATTGCAGGACATGGGTACAATTACATACATATAGGCCATACACTCATGCACATAAAATAACACAAAAATAAGTACTTTTTTAAAAAATGAAAGAAAAAACAAAAAGAAAACAAAAGAGGAAATAAACAATAGCTGTTGCCTATACAGTGGGAGCGCCTTGCTAGCTCAGTTGGTAGAGCTCTAAATGTGTAAAGCTAGGGCTCTGTGTTCGAGCCTCACATTGGGTTTCACAAATCTTAGTTTTAATCTCCAATTTACGGAGACTTGGATTAACAAATAATTCATAAGGTGATCCACTCTGGGAAAAATTAAGAAACTATGTTCTAGAAACATTAAAAAGGGAGGGGCACCTTTAATCCCAACACTCTGGAGGCAAAGGCAGATGGATATCTATGAGATCAAGGCCAACCTGGACTACATAGAGGGTTCCAGGCCAGCCAGCTGTGGCTACAAAAGACCCTGTCTCAAAAAAGATTTTTTAAAAAAAGCATTAATAACTCACAGAACTTTTCATTGTTGAATTATTTATTTTTATGTTAAGTGTGTGTTTTGCCTACATGTATATAAGTGAGTGTTTTGCCTACCTGTGTGTGTAGTGTCTGCAGAGGCCAGAAGAAGGTGTCAGATCCCCTGGGACTGGAGTTATAGACTGGTTGCTAGTTATAATGTAGATGCTGGGAACCAAACCTAGGTCCTCTGCAAGAGCAACCAGTGCTCTTAACGACTGAGCCATCTCACCAAGTCTCCTTCTTTTGTTTTGATAGACTCTCAATAAGTAGTTCAGGCTGGTCTTGAATTTACAGTAATCCTCCTGCCTCAGCCTCTGGGATTACAGACAGGTATGAGCCACCAAAACCAACTCACTCATAAAATATTCTACAGCTAAATTGATCTTAAAGGAAAGAAATTGTTTTTTTACATTTATTTACTTGTGTATGTGTGTGGATGTGTGAGCCACATCAGCTCCAGAGGAAGCCAGAGGAAAAGTTATGGGAATTGGTTCTCTCCTACCATGTAGGTCCTGGGGATTGAACTCAGGTGTCAGACTTGGTGGCAAATGCCTTTACCCAATGAACGCATCTCACTGACTCTTGAAGAAAAGTTTTATCATGTTCATAGGTGTATGGCTGATTACAATATATTTCCCTATTTTTTATCTGAAAAGAAAAAAAGTCTTGCTTTATGAATACTTCTCATAATTTGATAAATCACAACAATTTGAGAGGAAAACAGATTTTTCTGTATTTTCTGTTACAATCGGATGGCATTGATATTTTCTCTAAGCTGCCTTCTCTCATTCCCAATGGCTTTGATTCCAATTGGATAGTTCTCTTTTTTCTTGTGTATGAGTGCTATGCATGTATATAAGTGCACTTGTGTTGTGCAGTGCCTTCAGAGGACAGAAGGGGGCATCAGATCCCCTGGAACTGGAGTTTCATAAGATTGTTAACCACCATCTGGGTGCTGGGATTCAAACCCAGGTCTTCTGCAAGAGCCAGTATTCTTAATCCCTGAGCCATCTCTCCAGCCCAGCCCCGCAGCTGGATATTTTTCATCCCCTTAAAGAAGGGTTTTGTTTTGGGTTGGTTTTGGTTTTCTATCTTGTTTCATTTTGAGGCAGGGACTCACTTTGTAGCTGACTGAGGCTGTCTTGGAGGCTATTTAGACCAGGCTAGACTCAAACTCACACAGATCCTCCTGCCTCTGCACCACCATGCCTAGCCGAAGGTTTTATCTTTTAAACAGCATCTCTTGTTTTCACTTATAGCATGACTTATTTGTGGCTGTTACATTCCTGCTCCTTATGAGAAATGCAGAAATCATCTATTACTTGAACTTCTGGTTGGCTTGTTAGGTGTTAGGCTCACTTGAAGGTACCAGATGTTACCTCGTTGGTAAAACAGTATTTCTTACCCATCTGTGCACTAATTTCTTCATTTAATTCTCCAGTTGTATTGCTTTCTCCTCATATAAATAATAACATGAAATTTCCCAAGAAATGTGCCACTTCTTCACTTCTCCCTCCTTATCCACAAGGACCTCAGTGTCAGCTCTACTTGCCTCCCAGGACCTCCTTACTCTGCTCACACTTCATTAAAAGAATCACAGTTGCAATACTGAATCCCATCTGTAAGGAGGAGAAGTTCTGAAACTAAGTCAACTGGGATTGAAGCTTATTTCTAAATTCACTTAGACAACGCAAGAGCTCTAACACAGGCTTTTCCCTCTCTTGAGGATGCTCTTAGATGATTAATGAAAGGAAAGCATCAAAGAATGATGAAAGGACTTGTTCTTCTCTGTTCTGTTCTGCTTTGTGACACAGGCCTCAAACTCACTATGTAGTGTAGGCTGGCCTTGAACTCTGATCCTCCTGCCTCCACCTCCCACTTGCTGAGATTACTGGCTTATGCCGCTAAGGTACACTCAAAAGTACTTGTTTTAGCCAGGTGTGGTGGCACACGCCTTTAATCCCAGCACTTGGGAGACAGAAGCAAGCAGATCTCTGTGAGTTCCAGGCCAGCTAGGGCTACAGGGAGACCCAGTCTCAAAAAGAAAAAAAAGTACCTATTTGAGCTGGACATTGTGGCAAACACCTTTAATACCAGCACTCAGAAGCAGAAGCAGATGGATCTCTGTGAAATCAAGGACAGGTCTACATAGCAAGTTCCAGGCCAGCTGGGACTACGGGGAGACCCTGTTTCAAAAAACCAAAAAGCAAAACCAAAAGTACTTGTTCTAAAAATTATCTTTCCCGTTGGGCGTGGTGGTACATGTCTTTAATCCCAGCACTTGGGAGGCAGAGGCAGGTGGATCTCTGTGAGTTCAAGACCAGACTAGTCTGTGTAGTGAGTTCCAGGACAGCTGGGGCTACAGGAAGACCCTGTCTCAAAAAGACAAAAAAAAAAAAAAAAAAATCTTTCCCAAGACTGGAGAGATGGCTCAGCGATTACTGAGCTCTTACAGAGGACTTGGGTTCTGTGCCCAGAATCCACATCACATAAGTCACAACAGCCTGTAATTCCAGTTGCAGGTTATCTGACACCCTCTGACCTCCAAAGGCACCTGCATACCTGTGGTGCCTATAAATTTATGCAGACACATATAAATAAAAAATAAATAAATAGTCTGAGTGTGGTGGCACACACCTTTAATCCCAGCACTCGGGAGGCAGAGTCAG
>NW_008345697.1:340776-346981 GCF_000622305.1 Nannospalax galili | reverse complement strand
TAAATAAATAAATAAATAAATAAATAAATAAAATATTTTAAAAAATAAGTCAGACACAGTATCACATGCCTTTAATCTCAGCACTCAGGAGGTAGAGACAGGAGTATCTTATGAGATAGAAATCAGCCTGGTTTACATAGTGAGTTGCTACGAGGAGACTCTGTCTCAAAAAAAAAAAAATTTCCCAAGCCCCAAAACCTATTGAAAGTATATAATTTCATGAGCAAATACTATTTCACAGATCATTTGTGGGTTTAAACCAACTATGAGAGTTTATCACTTTCAAAACAATTATTTATATAGCACCTTTATAATTTATTAATAACTCTTTTATAAATGCTCAAGATAGTGGGGTATGGTTGTGCTGAGCTGGACATGGTGGTATGCATGGTAATCCTAGTATTTAGGAGTTAGAAGCAGGAGACTCAAGAATTCAAGGTCATTGGGGCTGGAGAGATGCCTCAGCGGTTAAAAGCATTGGCTGATTTTTCAGAGGGCCCGGGTTCGATTCCCAGCACCCTCAGGGTAGCTAACAACTGTCTGTAACTACATTTTCAGGGCATCTGATGCCCTCTTCCGACATCTGTGGACACTGCACAACACAGGCAGACTTACATACATGCAGGCAATGTACTCATGCCCATAAAATAAAAAAAAATTTTTTAAAAACTATTATTTCTGGGAGTTTGAGGCCAGCCTGGTCCACATAGCAAGTTCCAGGTCAGCTGGGGCTACAGGGAGACCTTGTCTCAAAAAGATTAAAAAAATAAAAAATAAAAATAAACAGACTCTTTAAAGAAAAAGTCACATAGCCAGGCATGTTGACTCACACCTTAATCCCAGTACTAGGAAGAAGAGGCAGGCAGATCTCTGAGTTTGACGCTAGTGTGGTCGACATAGCAAGTTTTAAGTCAGTCAGGGCTACATAGTTAGACCATGTCTCAAAAAAAAAGTCACATTTCTCAAACAACAAAAAGAACTTTTAAAAAATGTTCTCCTGGGCTGGAGAGATGGGTCAGTGGTTAAAAGCACTGACTGCTCTTGCAGAACACTGAGGTTCGATTCCCAGCCCCCACATGGCAGCTACACACCATCCTTAACTCCAGTTCCAGGGGAATCTGACACCCTCTTCTGAACTCCAAGGCATTGCACGACATGGGTGCACTTACCTACATGCAGGCAATACACTCATACACATAAAATAAAAATAATAAATAAATTCAAGATCATCCTTGGCTACATGTCAGGTTAGAGGGCAGCCTGGGATACATGAGAGCCTACATTTAAAAATAAATAAATAAGAACAAATAATAAATAAGATGTTCAAATTAGGGCTAGAGAGATGGGTCAATGGTTAAGAGCACTGGCTGCTCTTGTAGAGGACCTCAGTTTGGTTTCCAGCACCCATATGGTGGCTAACAAATGTCTGTAACTCCAGTTCCAGGGGAATCTGATGCCCTCTTCTGGCCTCTGGAGGCATTGCACAACATAGGTGTTTGCAGGCAAAACACTAATAACACATAAAAAAATTAGAATGTTCAAACTGAAAAGAAGGGAACTAACTCTTGATTTCCTGGGAGGATAGGATGGAAAGATATTTACACAATAATAAATTGTTAAAGTTATGGAGCATAACTGTATACCAGAGGTTTCCACTGATTATCTCATTTTATTCTCATATGGACCCTATGGTAGATGCTGCTATCTCTTCCATTTAACAGAAAAGAAGCCTAGTAATTATGTTCCCTAATGAATAAGGGATGCAGCCTCAGGAGTTTGAGGCTAGCCTGGGTAAGCTAGTGAGACCCCATCTCAAAAACAAAACACAAAGGCTGGAGAGATGGCCCAATGGTTAAAAATAATTGCTGTTCTTCCAGAGGACCCAGTGTGGTTCCCAGTACCCATGTCTAGGAGCTTAGAACCACCTGTAACTCCAACTCCAAGTATCTAACACCCTCTTCTGGCCTCTATGGGCACTGTGCTGGATAGCTTTAGTATCAACTTGACACACCTGGGTGGAGGGAGCCTCAGTTGGGGAATTTCCTCCATAGGACTGGCCTGTGGCCATGTCTGTGGGGCATCTTCTTGATTGCTGAGTGATGTGGGAGGGCACAGCCCACTGTGGTTGGTGCCACCCCTGGGTAGGTGGGCTTGTGTTGCATAAAAAAGCAGGCTGAGCAGGGGCCAGGGGAGCAAGCCAGTAAGCAGCATTCCTCCATGGCCTGTGTTCCAGCTTCTACCTCCAGGTTCCTGCCCTGAGTTCCTACCTTGGGCTCCCTGAAGAACTGTGACCCGGGAGGTGTAAGATAAAATAAACCCTTTCCACCAGGCGTGGTGGTGCACACCTTTAATCCCAGCACTGGGGAGGCAGAGGCAGGTGGATCTCTGTGAGTTCGAGGCCAGCCTGGTCTCCAAAGTGAATCCGGGCCAGCTGCTTCTCCCCAAGTTGATATTGGTCAGAGTGTTTTGTCACAGCAATGGAGAGACAAACTAGAACAGGCACTTAACACATGATGCAGACACAGACACATATATAAATAAAAGTAAGATATTTTTATTTAGATTTATTTTCATTTTTTATTTATATGTATGTAGCTGTGTCAGTGTGTCACATGTGTGCAGTCATCTGGGCAGGCCAGAAGAAAGTTGATATTGGTCAGAGTGTTTTGTCACAGCAATGGAGAGACAAACTAGAACAGGCACTTAACACATGATGCAGACACAGACACATATATAAATAAAAGTAAGATATTTTTATTTAGATTTATTTTCATTTTTTATTTATATGTATGTAGCTGTGTCAGTGTGTCACATGTGTGCAGTCATCTGGGCAGGCCAGAAGAGGGCATCAACTCTCCTAGAGCTAGAATTAAAAGCAGCTGTGAGCTGCCTGACATAAGTGTGGAGAACTGAGCTCAGGTCCTCTGGAACAGCAGCAAATGCTCTTAACTGTTGAGCCATTTCTTTAGCCTCAAAATAAAGCTTAAAAAATAAGTAACCCTACCCCAACCAATCATGTTTTTATATATTGTTCCCACTTTACAAGGAAAATAAATTTGAAATGACCAGTCAGACTTTTCTTATTCTCAAATAAACAATAAATAAATAGTTTATAATTTTGACTAAAGCCTAATTCTTTTATTTGTTGCTTGTTTGGTTGGAGTACAAGGATTTGAACACAGGGGACAGGGGACTGAATACGCCTAGGCAAGTACCCTACCACTGAGCTAGATCTCCCTTTGCCTCAGCCTCCTGAGTAGCTATAATTACAGACCTGTACCACCAGCCCCAGGCTCTTTCCCTCTTTTTGTTGTTGCTTTGTTTTAGAGGGGTTATTGTTGCCATTGTTACTGTTGTTTGAGACAGACTGGCTTGAATTCCTGGTCTTCCTACCTCCCTCCTCTTCTTAAGTGCTAGGATTGCAGATGTGTGTGCACCATATCTCCCCCTCCCCAAAAAATCAGGGAGACTGTTAACCCAACGTCCTTGTTTTGCCAGGTTGAATCACATAGGAATAACAGTTCCTATCAGTAGCTGGGATCCTTAGCTACATAGCAAATTTGAGACCAACCTGGGAAACATTGTTGTGCCCAGTTCGAGAGATCCCAAATACCACCAAGGAGCCAACCGAAGCAAATACACAAGGGTTCTTTTATTGTTGCAAGCTTAAGCTTGGGTCCACTCTGTCACCGACCTAGTGGATCTCAGATGTGAGACCCTTGCTTTGGGAAACAGAGGTTTTTATAAGTTTCCGTCAGCAGGTTCAGCAAGTAGGGAAGTAGGGGTTCTTCAGCCTGGCAAGCATCTGATTGGTTGTAGCTCAGTGCCAAACCATAAACTGCTGGCTTCAGGAAATCTGAAAAGACATCTGAACTTTACTAAAAGTCCCTGGTAAACTGACTGTTGGTGGGGGAGTTGTTTTCTATCCGTTCCAAGTATTGTGGTTTTTCTTGGAACAGGGCCCAGGGCTGGGTCAGTCCTATGGAGGTTTTATACAAGATGGAGTCGCTCAGGTCTCTCAACATGAGATCCTGTCTCAAAAACAAACAAAACCCACACAATTATTAAGTGCTGTGACCACACTTCGTTGCATCCTTCTCTTCTCCACATCTCTTTGACCTCCACCATTTTCTCTCCTCCACATCTCTTTGGCATTTTGAGGGCTGGAGAAATGGTTCAGTGGTTAAGAGCACTGGCTGCTCTTGCAGCGGACCCAGGTTCGATTCCCAGCACCCACATGGCAGCTAACAACTATCTGTAACTCCAGTTTCAGGGGACTCCAACACTCTCCTCTGACCTATGTGGGCATTGCACGGACACGAGTGCACTTATGTACATGCAGGCAATACACATAAAATGAAAATAAATATTTTTTTTTTCAAAAAGAAATGTGGCATTATTAATCTTCCAAACTTAAACACACCAGTAACAATATTCAGTTCCCTCTATCTAGTAAGTTCTGGATTTTGCCTTTGTGATGCTTCCCTGTCAGTCCCATGAAAACTCACCTTATTGTCGTCTTCATGGATCTCTAGCAGGGCATCCCACAACAGCCTCTTTTCAAAACAAAATTCCTAAAGCACAGCTCCCATCATGCACCTCTCAGAAACTCAGCTGTGCTCATCATTAAATCCTTATCAGTGCTGGCTCACAGGAGTCGAGGTCTCTTTGTGGGAATTGACCCTTGGCTCCTGCTAATGAACTTCCCAACATGAGCAGAGTGGAATGAGAAAGAACACACCGTAATCATGAGAACAAAGCCTTACCTCCACTTGCTGGGGGTCCCTTCCCCTTTGGATTATCATAAAATCAAATGTATTTTTTTGTTTTTAGTTTATAACAGAGTATGTTCACATTCTCTCACTTCATTTCCGCCTCTTTATTACCTATCTACTTATTCTAATTGGAAAATAAAAATTGTATGCATTTGTGACGTTAAAAAAAAATGGTTTGAGCCAAGGGTGGTGGCACAGGCCTTTAGTCGTGGCACAAGGGAAGCAGAGGCACATGGATCTCTGTGAGATCAAGGACAGCCTGGTCTACATAGTGAGTTCAAGGCCATCTGGAGCTGCAGAGAGAGTCTGTCTCAAAAAGACCAAGAAAAAAATTTATTTGGCCAGACATGGTGGTGCAGACCTTTAGTCCCAGCACTCAGGAGGCAGAGGCAGAAGCAGGCAGATCTCCTTGAATTTGAGGCCAGCCTGGTCTACAGGGCAAATTCCAGGCTAGCCAGTGCTGCATATGAGACCCTGTCTTTAAAAAAAAAGAGAAGAAAGGAAGGAAGGAAGGAAGGAAGGAAGGAAGGAAGGAAGTAAGGAAGGAAGGAATGGAAAGAGAGGGAGAGAGAGAGAGAGAGAGAAAGAAAGAAAGAAAGAAAGAGAGAAAGAAAGAAAAGAAAGAAAGAAGGAAAGAAGTGTCTCAGAAAATCAAAACCAATCAACCAACCAAGCAAACATACAACAGATGGATGGATGGATGGATGGATGGAAGGAAGGAAGGAAGGAAGGAAGGAAGGAAGGAAGGAAGGAAAGAAGTAAGTGTTCAGGGTCTGAAGAATTCTCTGAATTGACCACTCAGACACTGAGACCCAGGAGAACTTTACTTTACTGAGACTGACCAGCCGGGGATGCAGGCAGACTTGGGAGCTGCACTGCAACCCAGAGCTGTGGAAATGCAGGGCTTTTAAGCACAAAAACCACAGAGCAGGGGATTTCTATAGAAACCATAAACAGAAGAACCAGGAAAGGATTTGAACAATCTAGGGCTGATTTCCAGAGCTTTAACCTATACAGCCATTGGCTAGCTTACTTGGGGCAGAATATTCTTCCTCTTCTGCCCCAGATCATTTCCATAGAAACGATAAACAGATGTACCAGGAAAGGTTTTGAACAATCTAGGGGATTTCCAGAGTTAGGCAGAGGGCAACTCTTTCTCAGAGGACAGGGAGGGGATCTGAGAGGCACTCTCCTTCAGAAGGAAGGAAGGAAGGAAGGAAGGAAAAAAAATGGTTTGCATAGGACATGGTAGCAGGTTCAAAGACTGCCTGGGCTACAAAATGAGTTCAAGGCCAGCCAGTAAACTTAATGAGACACTGTCTCAAAACAAAAGTAAAAAGTGAACTGAGGGTACAGCTTATTTGGCAAAACCATTCATTTAGCATTCTAGCATGCTCTAGGAAACTCTAGGTTCAATCCTTATCCCCCCC
>NW_008345697.1:288911-340754 GCF_000622305.1 Nannospalax galili | reverse complement strand
CCCCAAAAAAAAAAGAAAAAAAAATCTAACAAGGGGCTTAGTGTCACTTAGAGCAGGTCAGGAGCTTGACATATGTCCTGGGTTCTGTTCAGAATTAGGAGTTTTCTGATTTGGGGTTTATCTCTTCAGGTTCACTCCCCAGCAACAACAACAGCAACAAAATGATACAATGAATACCCATCTGAGGGATAGCCACACGAACTGACATATTCAAATGTTCTCATCTGTTTTGAACATTAACTTTTCCCCTGGACAAAGTGACAATCCTCCTAGCCTTTGTATCCTACAGAAGACCAAAACTATTCAGCTGTCTTTATCAGTGGTATCTGTCTGGACCAGATGTTTCCAGGTTCTTGACATCTGTTTAAAGAACTGAAGAAGTACACATTAAAAAAAAAAAAAAGCAAAGGATTTTATTGTAAGCAAAATGAAAGTACAGAAAGGTACACTGCAAAGGAGCAGCAGGCCTCAGTCAAATGACTCAAGACCACATGGTTAGTGCCCAGAGCACCCTTCTGTGGGTCCAGCAGCAGGAGGAGTTTGTTGCTAGGGGCCAAGTGTGGGTGGTTTTCTGTTTTGATTGATAGGCTTGGGTTATATAAGCCTCTGTTCATTGGGTGTACCCTTTCCCATAATGCATTTGATTCTCAAGTATATGCATACCCAATCATGAATAGGCATAAGATTGTAAATAAGGGATTTTCCCTCAAAGTTCACTCATAAGACACCATTTATTTTACTGTGCATTCATCCAAACCCAGTTCAGACTGGGTCAGTGTATTGGTCCTAGTTTTAGGATTACTTCAGGATGTGTTTGACCAAAAGGGGCGTTACTAAGGGTCACTAGGAAACTATAGGTCTAAGTGGTAGATGCTTTGTTTGGAGGCAGGTATGCATGCAGCTGAGTGTAGGTGGGGGTTCTAGGTTGCTAAGTGTTTTAAGGGAAGGAGTACGTGAAGCTCACATCAAGTGGGGGTCCTGCTTGCTAAGTTAGCCCTATGCTTGCCTCCTCATGACACCAACCCTTTTCTTTGTGGTTAACTGACTACATCAGTACTTCTCCTTAGGGTTAAGAGATGAGCCAAGAAGAAATCAGTGCTGAGGCTATAGTTCAACCAAAATGCACCAAGGAGAAGAGGAGGGGAGGGGAGGGCAGGGAAAGGAAAGGAGAGGAGAGGAGAGGAAAGGAGAGGAGGGGGAGACAGAGAGGAAGAAGGGAAGAAAGAGAGAAGAAATAGAAGAAAGGAGGGATGGAAGGTAAGAGGGAGATGGGAAGAAGGAAAGTAAAAGAAAGCAAAGGGGAGAAAGGAGAAAGGAAGGAAAGGTAGAAGAGAAGGGCAGGAAAGGAAAGGGGGAAGGGAGAGGAAGGGAGGGAAGGGAAGGAAAAGGGAGGGAAGGGGAAAAGGCAAAGAAGAAAGGGAGTCATAGAGGTATAAGACAATAGCTCTTCAGCTGACATGAAAGTCACTAACTACACATGGCCATTTAGATTTTTGTTAAATAAAATTGTGAACATTCTCATACTAGCTGCATTTTGAATATTCAGCATAACAAGTGCCATATGGACCTTACTAGAAAACAGAAAATACAGCATTTTCTGTCATCTCAGAAAATTGAATTGGACAACACTGCTTTATCATTTAGAGCATCAGAGTCCTAAAATCACTTTAAGATCTTGTTGGGGTTTTTTACATTCATTTTATTTATATGTATGTATAAGTAAGTATGTACCATTTGTGTGCAGATGCCCGGTGAGGCCAGAAGAGAATATCAGATCTTCTAGAACTGGAGATACAGGTGGTGCTTGGAACCAAACTAGGATCCTCTTGAAGAGCAACAGGCACTCTTAACTACTGAGCCATCTCCCCAGCCCTCTTAGAGGCTTTTTGAAAACATCTTTCCAGGGGAAAGAGGATGGCTCGGTGGTTAGGAGCATTTGCTGCTCTTCCAGAGGACCTGAGTTCAGTTCCCAGCACCCATTCAGGTGGCCCACAATAACCTGTAACTCCAGCTCCAGGGGATCCAACTTTCTCTTCTGGTCTCCATGAGCACCTACACACATATGACATACACTCACACAGGCACATACATACACATAAATAAAAATGTGGGCCACATGGCCAGGCGTGGTGGCGCACGCCTTTAATCCTGGCACTCGGGAGGCAGAGGCAGGTCTTTATTTTGATATATCACAGTGAAAGATTTATCGTCCTCTTTTTTTTTTTTTTTTTTTTTTTTTTCAAAAAAAAAAAAAAAAAAAAAAAAAAATGTGGGCCAGAGAAATGGCCCAGTGGTTAAAAGCACTTGCTGTTCTTGCAGAAGAACCAGGTTTAGTTCTTGGTACCCACATCAGACAGCTCACAATTGCTTGTGACTCCAGCTCAAGAGATCCAGCACCCTTTTCTGGCCTCTGTGGACACAAGGCATACATGTGGTGCACACACATACATATAGGCATTCACACACACAAAATAAAAATATATAAATCTTTAAAAAATATTTTTAGTATTTTATTTATTGTTTTTATTTTGTGTGTATGAGTATATTGCCCGCATGTGTGTAAGTGCACCCATTCATGCACTGCCCAGAGAAGTAAGAAGAGGTGTTGGATCCCCTGGAACAGGAGTTATGGACAGTTGTTAGCCCCCATGTGGGTGCTAGGAATTGAGCCTGGAATCTCTGCCAGAGCAGCCAGTGCTCTCAACTGCTGAGCCATCTCTCCAGTCCTAAAAATATTTTTTTATGTAAATAAATAGAAGCACCTTCCTAGAGGCTGGAGAAACAGCCACTACATGGCCCAAGCTGAACTGGAACTCACTTTGTAACACACACAAGCTTTAAAACTTCAATCCTCCAGCCTCAGCCTCCCAAGTAGCAAGGATAACAATCATCTGCCACCACATTTAGCAAATCATTTTCACTGTGTTCGCTATAAGAAATCAAACAACACAGTACTGGGCTCTTTTGTCTCTATTCTGTCCTGAGGTACTTCTCTGTCTTTGCTCTGTGTTTATACCAATCCCTGAAATTTTTACTTCCTGTTTCTTTTTTTCCTGCTCTGTGCCTTTGTGTTTCTTTTGCTTGAGCTTTCCTTACTCTCTTTTCATTTCCTGTCTTTGATCACAGTCCACTATTGAAGTACATTGTTTTAGACTTTTATTTTTATTTATGTGTATGTGTATACACCTGAGTATATGTATGTACACCACATGTGTGCAGGTGCCTTCAGAGGCCTGAAAAGTGTGTTGGATCTCTTGGAACTGGAGTTACAGGCAGTTGTGAGCCACCTGACATGGATGCTGAGAACTTGGGTCCTCTGCAGCAGCAGTGTTCTTAACTGCTGAGCCATCTCTCCAGCCCCAAAGTCCGTCCTTCCTTCCTTCCTTCCTTCCTTCCTTCCTCCTTCCTTCCCTCCTTCCTTTCTTCCTTCCTTCCTTCCTTCCTCCTTCCTTCCCTCCTTCCTTTCTTCCTTCCTTCCTTCCTTCCTCCTTCCTTCCCTCCTTCCTTTCTTCCTTCCTTCCTTCCTTCCTCCTTCCTTCCCTCCTTCCTTTCTTCCTTCCTTCCTTCCTTCCTCCTTCCTTCCCTCCTTCCTTTCTTCCTTCCTTCCTTCCTTCCTCCTTCCTTCCCTCCTTCCTTTCTTCCTTCCTTCCTTCCTTCCTCCTTCCTTCCCTCCTTCCTTTCTTCCTTCCTTCCTTCCTTCCTCCTTCCTTCCCTCCTTCCTTTCTTCCTTCCTTCCTTCCTTCCTCCTTCCTTCCCTCCTTCCTTTCTTCCTTCCTTCCTTCCTTCCTCCTTCCTTCCCTCCTTCCTTTCTTCCTTCCTTCCTTCCTTCCTCCTTCCTTCCCTCCTTCCTTTCTTCCTTCCTTCTGCCTTCCTTCCTTCCCCCTTCCTTCCCCCTTCCTTTCTTTCTTCCTTCCTTCCCTCCTTCCCTCCTTCCTTCCCCCTTCCTTCCTTCCTTCTTTCCCTCCTTCCTTCCCCCTTCCTTTCTTCCTTCCTTCCTTCCTTCCCCCTTCCTTCCTTCCTTCTTTCCCTCCTTCGTTCCCCCTTCCTTTCTTCCTTCCTTCCTTCCTTCCCCCTTCCTTCCTTCCTTCCTTCCTTCCTTCCTTTCCCCTTCCTTCCTTCCCCCTTCCTTCCTTCCCTCTTCCTTCCTTCCTTCTTTCTTTTCCCTTCTATCTTCCTTTTCTCTTTTTCTTCCTTCTGTTTTCATGTGTGTGTGTGTGTGTGAGAGAGAGAGAGTCAAGGTCTCTTGTAGGCATGGTGGCCTTGAATTCACTAAATAGGCAAACATGACTTTGAATTTCTAATCCTCGTTCCTCCACCTCTGAAGTGCTAGGATTACAGGAATTAAAAACTACACTGTGTCTGAATTCTCACAGGTCGAAAGCAGGCACGCACCTCTTTTCTTTTCCTCCCCCCCACCCCAAATATAAAAATTAAAAACCAGTTGGAGATGGAGCACAGTGGTAAAGAGTTTGTCTAGTATTTTGTGAAACTTGGACTTGCTCTCCAGACCATAGAGGGAGGAGGAAAGAAGATGAGGGAGGGGAGTAAAGGTAAGAGGGAGCGAGAAAGGGACTCTCTCTCTCTCTCTCTCTCTCTCTCTCTCCCTCTCCCTCTCTCTCCATTTATATACATGCACACATATATTCATTTATTTACTATCACATTAATTTATTTATTTATCTATTTATTTATTGAGACAGGGTCTCAATGATTGGCCAGGAACTCAATATGTAAACCAGGCTGGCCTTGAAGTCACAGAGATCATCCAGCTGCCTCTGCCTCCCAGGTGTTGGGACTAAAGGCATGTGCCACCACACCTAACTATTTTTGTAGGATTTTAGATCAAACTCACAGCCTCATAGATGATAGACAAGTGCTCTACCAGTGAGCTACAATCCCAATGTATTTCTCTTCTAATTCTCAGGAAATATGTATAGGTAATCTTATGTGGAGATAATTTTTATTTTTATTATTTTAGGCAATACTGGAGGATCAAATTCAGGACCTTGTGTATGCTGGGCAAACACTTTATTGTTGGCTTACACATTTTTATTTTGTGTATTATATGAGTGTATTGCCTTCATGTGCACTGGTGTTGTGCAATGTCTGTGAAGGTCAGAAGAGGGTGTCAGATCCCTTGGAGTTAGGGCTCACTGTTAGCCACCATGTAGGTGCTGAGATTCAAACCTGGGTCTTCTGCAAGAGCAGCCAGTGCCCTTAACTGTTGAGCCATCTCTCCAGCCCCACAAGACCTTAAACAATTTAAAAGATTTTTTTAAAAAAAATTCAAAGCAAGCCGGGCATGGTGGCACACGCCTTTAATCCCAGCACTTGGGAGGCAGAGGCAGAAACAGGCAGATCTCTGTGAGTTCAAGGTGAGCCTGGTCTATATAGTGAGTTCCAGGAAAGCTGGAGCAACAGGGAGACCCTGTCTCAAAAAGACCAAAAAAAAAAAAAAAAAATTCAAAGCAACAACCTCACAAAAGGAAATAATATATCAAGAGGGTCAAAGGCAATGAGGTGACTCAGCAGGTGAAAGCATTTGTTGAGAAGACTGGCAATCTGTGTTCGACCTCTGGAACCTATGTAAAGGTTGTCCTCTGACCTCCACACATGTGCTGTGGCATGTGTGCCCACACATATTACATGCACACAATAATAGTAATATATAATGCTTAAAACCATTTAAAATAAGGTCACAATCAATGTGTTTTTAGAGATTTCTAGACCCACCCCCTGTATATAGAACACCTGCTGTCTTATAATTTAACAGAAGTAATTTTCATATATGCCACTGAGCATCTGTAAAGTTTGTGCTTCCGTAGAGTGGTCAGGCCACCTCTCTGATACATTCCTTTGCACTGTGATTAAATAGATTCTGGGAATACACGGAGAGTTCTATGTCCATCTTTATCTCAGTGTGTTGCCGCCACAACCTTAGCACAGCTGAGAAAAATGTCCCTCCATCTCTGATCATTATGATTTTCTCCAATGATTACAAACACTTCAAAAGCATGAAAGCAGGTGGTCCATCAATGTGTTGATGTTAGAGAGGTGGGAAAGAAGAGAAAAATACCCGTGTTCAAAATCAATACACACTGAATTCTAGAGGTGCTTTAACTCAGTATCGTGCTTGAGAGGGGAACACTCAGAAATAAGGAAACTGCATGGTTGTAATTTTCAAGCATAACACAGCTTCAGCTACATTTGCTTTCCTTTGAGATGCTCGGATGAAAGGCAAGCCCGTATGAATGCAAAGTGTGATTACCTGCCTTCTCTTTGAAGCTGCCTTATTTAGTAATCACTCTCATTTGAGTTTGCCTTACTGTTCTAGGCATGGAGATGCTTCTAGCTCAGTAGGAAAGCAATTCTTATCATAAGAGCCACCTTATTTCAGAGCTGGGTAAAATTTAAAGTCAGAAGGGAGTGAATTACATTTAATTAAAGTTAATGGCTTTGAGAAAAATGCAAACATACTGCAGAATTAAATTGGCTTACTTTCATTTAATTTTTAATTTTTATTTTTATTTGTATGTGTGTATGTATATACCACATGTGTGCAGGTGTCAGCAGAAGCCAGAGGAGGCTGTCAGATCCCCTGGAGCTGTAGTTACAGATCATTGAGAGTCAATCCAACTAGGGTGCTGGGAACTGAACTTGTGTCCTCTGGAAGAATATCAAGCTCTGTTAACTGCTGAGCCATATCTCCAGTTCTGTTGTATTTTATTTTTGAGCTAGGTTCTCAGTAACCCAGACTGGCCTCAAACTCATGGCAATCTTTCTGCCTCAGCTTCTCAAAGGCTAGGATTTGAGACCCAATCATTGACAAACTAGCCTACTTTTTATAAACTATGTTAAAACCCCACTTCCCCATGACAGACTGTAATTCCCCTGGAACTGTAAGCTCAAATAAACTCGTCTATTAAAAAAAAACAAAACCACCCACTTCCTCAGGATGGTTATCTATGTAAAAAGGTTTCATAGAATCTTGAGATTCCAGAAATGAAAGGATTCCTCCGGGGTGTCACTCAGAGAGGCATTGTCCCCTGGGAACAGACTTCACAGGGAAGTGGCAAGCCTGGATGAACAACCCAATGCAGGTGCACATCCTGTAATCCTAAACACTTAAGAGGCTGAGGCAAGAGGATCTCAAGTTCAAGACCAGCATCAGATGCATAACAAAAGCCTAGGAGCCCTTGTTTCAAAAACAAAACAAACAAAAACCTGTAAACAACAAAAGTGTGACTGCACCAAGATGTGTGTGTGTGTGTGTGTGTGTGTGTGTGTGTGTGTGTAACTAGTTTCTTGGTATGCTTATGTATACACATAAACACACACTAGGAACACAGGGGTCCCACATAATCAGTGTTCTCTGTTTGAGCCGCTTGCAGAGCCCAATGGCTTTATTCAGAGTCGCACTGGCCCCAGGGAAGTGACAACCTTTTTCTAATTGGTCTACTTAATTCTTCTTTGCAACTTGTAGGCTGCAAGGAGCTGCATTTTGGAATGTATACAAATCTTCCTAGTGCTAATGATGGCCCTGAGGCACTCAATAGGTTTGGCAATTAGCACTTAAGAAGGGCAGAAAGTAAAAACTTGATAAGAGGGAGTGATTCCCCTAGAGAACATTTAATTGTGAGGCTGGGGACTCAATCGGGAAAGTGAAAAGGAGAACACAGCTGGGTGGTAGAGGGCTTGCGTGCCCTCTACCACCTCTACCAGAGAGAGAGAGAGACAGAGAGAGAGAGAGACAGAGAGAGAGAGAGAGAGAGAGAGAGAGAGAGACAGAGAGAGAGAGACAGAGAGACAGAGACAGAGAGACAGAGAGAGAGAGACAGAGAGACACACACAGAGAGACAGAGAGACCAGGTGAGATCTTCAAGTGTAAGTGAAAGGAAAGCTGTATGGAATTGAGTCTCTCCTTCTACCATGTGGGTTCCTGGAAACAAGTTAGGATCATATGGCTTAGTGGCAAGCACATTTGCCCCCTGAGCCATCAACCTGGCCGCCTTCTTTCTCTTTCTTGCAACACTAGGAACTGAACTTAAGACTGTGAACATTCTATACAGGTGCTTTGTCACTTAGCTAAATCCTCAGTCATTTTGTTTGTTTGCTTGTTGTTTGTTGTTTTTGAGATAAAATCATTCTGGTATAGGCTGGTCTCCAACTTGCTAAATGGCAGAGGATGACCTTGAACTCACTATCTAGACAGAGATCTACCTAGCTTTGCCTCCATAGTGATGGGATTAAAGGCGTGTGCCGCCACGCCTGACAAAACCTCCTTATCACTAGTGTTTAAGACAGAAGGGAGGAAGAGAGGAAGATCAGGGTTTGGGGGAACATCTGTGCCTGTGTGTTACTAACTTTACTATTTACTACCAACTTTTCCCTTTTCTAATCAAAGTCATTGCCTAGCCTAACACCCTAACACCCTAAGTTAATAATTCTAAATGAGCCACATGTTTCCTAGAGTAAAATAAGATAGCCAGATTCCCTGTCCCCGTTTTCACAGCCTCCACCTTTCCCTTCATATCCTTTCCTCTTCCAGTTGCTTTTCACTTACTCCAAAAAAGTTCTAGGGGCGGGGGAGAGGTGGCTCAACAGATAAAGGTGCTTGCTGCCAAGCCTGATGACCTGAGTTTGGTCCCCTGAATTCACGTGGTAGGAGAAAATGGATTCCCAAAAAGTTGTATTCTGACCTCCACACCTGGACTATGGCATACACACACACACACACACACACACACACACACACACACACACCTTAATAAATAAATAATAAATAAATAATTTTTAAAGTTTTCAAAATTAAAATGTGAGCAAGAGTTTTCTTCTATAGGAGATAGTAGAAGGTTGAATTTTTTGTTTTTGTTTTTGTTTGAGACACAGTCTCATTATGTAGCCTTTCTGGCCTGGAACTCACTATGTACACCAGGCTGGCCTTGAACTCAAGGAGATTAGCCTATCTAGAGTCATTCCCTTAAAGACCAGCTCTTCCTCACCCAGCAGTAATCAGCTACTGATAGGTCCTAGACTAAGGCTAGAGCCTGCTGCCCATTTCCTCACTTCTATGCTGGGTTTTGTCTGATTAAGTTTGCATGGGTCTTGTGCATGCTGTCGCCATTACTCTAAGTTTATTATAGAAACTTCTTAAAATATAATATGTATTTATTTTAAGAAGAAGTTTCCTTAGTAGCAGGTTCCCATAATTTTTTTCTTTTTCTTTTTCCCTGTAGCCCCAGTTGGCCTGGAGCTCACTATGTAAACCAGGTCATTCTTGAACTCAGAGATCCACCTGATTCTGACTCCTGAGTGCTAGGATTAAAGGTGTGTGCCACAACTCCTGGCCCTATAATTTTTTTCAAAAGGACCTTAGTTAATTCTTCCACTTACTCCCTCCTCGGTCCTGCCCTCTATTTACTCACCCCATTTAACCCTTTCTATTCCACCATTTCCGTTTTTTGCTTTATATCACTAAGTCCTATCTTCCCTCCCAGGAAACCACCCCCCCACCCTTTTCTAGTTTCCTGGCCTCTATGGATTTTCCAACTGAAATATCTTCATCTAAAGCTTGCATTAACTTGAGAGAGACAACATATGATGTTTGTCTTTCTGGGTCTGGGTTACCTCACTCAGAATTATCATTGCCAGTTCCGTTCATTTACCTGAATATTGTAAAAGGCAGAATTTTTAAAATTCTACTTATTTAGTGTGGGGTGTGTATGTGTCATGTGTGTGTGTCGTGTGTGTGTGTGTGTGTGTGTGTGTGTGTGTGTGTATGAAGTCAGAGGACAATTTGTAGGAGTCAGATGTCTCCTTCCACCATGTGGGTCCCAGGGATTGAATCTGGGTTGTCAAGGTTGTCAGGCTAGGTGGCAAGTGACTTTACCCAAGGCAGAATTCTTTATGAATGATGATTGGGAAACTCATGTGCTTGTTAAAATACCATCATCTTGGATATGGAGAAGGAGCTGTTCTAGGCTTTTGTAGCTCAATGAAATTATTGGGCACTCAAATTGAATTCTGTAGGTATTTTAAATAAAGCAGCTTTTGCCCCAGAGTTGCTAGAAATACACAGCACAAAGATTTAGACAAGTGCCCCAGCCTGCCTAACAGGACAGCCACACCTCTTACAAAATCTTTCCATTCACAGTCACCTGTGAAGTGGTTAATACTTGATACATAAGACTTATAGACTCTCTTCAGTAAACTAAAGTCCTCATTAACTCTGCTCATTTATTCAAGTATTATTATTATTATTACTTTAGCCAGGCATGGTGAATACCTGTATCCAGCATTCAGGAGGCAGAGGCACAATAATCTCTACAAGTTAAAGGTCAGCCTGCCTACCCAGTGAGTTCCAGGTCAGGCAAGATTACATAGTGAGATCTTGTTTCAAAACAACAAAAAGAAAAACCAACCAACCAACTTTTTAAAAGAGCTAGGTTTGACCAGGCATGATGGTTCAGGCCCAGTACTCTGGAGACAGAGACAAGTACATCTCTGTGAGTTGTGGACCAGCCTGGTCTATATAGGGAGTTCCAAGCAAGCCAGGGCTACACAGTAAGACCCTGTCTCAAAACAAGAACAACACCAAAACAAAAAACAGTTGGGTTTGAGGACATGTACCTGTGGTTCCTGTACTTGGGAGCCTGAAAAGGATTGCTTCAGCCCAAGAGTTCAAGTTCAAAGTTCAAGACCAGCCTAAGCAATGTAATAAGATTCTGTATCAAAAAAAAAAGAGAGAAAAAGAGATGTGGACACAGGAGAGCAACACTGTGATCCCAGCACTCAGGAGACATAATCAAAATTGCTACCAGCTTCAAGGCCAGCCTGGTCTATATATCAAGTTCTAGGCTACCAGTGAGGCCATGTCTCAACAAACAAACAAAAAAGCAGCAAAGATGGGGCTGGAGAGGTGGCTCAGTGGTCAAGAGCACTGTCTGTTCTTGCAGAGGCCCTGGGTTTGATTCCCAGCACTCACACAGCAGCTAACGACTGTCCATAACTGCAGTTCCAGGGGATCTGACACCCTCTTCGGACCTCCTCGGGCAGTGCACAACACAGGTGCACTTACATACATGCAGGCAATACATCAATAATATAAAATAAAATAGTAAAATAAAATAAAAGCAGCAAAGAACAAAAGGAAACACAAGAGGAATTCTCCATGGCTCTCAAATCTACATTCCTTTTAAACCTTAATAGAGCATCTAAGTCTAACATTGCTCCAACTTACTCTGCTGCAGTACACAGTGGTGTTTGTGGCTTTTTTTTTTGTTGTTTCTTGTTGTTGGGTTTGTTTTCTGGCTGTTGTTGAGACAGGGTCGAGATATATAGCCCAACATGGCCTCCAATTCAAAAACTGCCTATCTCAGCCTTCCTGGCTTTATTGGCATGCCCCACTGCATAGTTTTCTCAGGACTTCACCAGATCCTCTGAGAAAGGGTGGCTGCTGTTGTCTTTGTCACCTCCATTTCACAGAAGGAACGAGAAGCCTGATAGTTTTAGATCACTTGCTGGGTCACATAGCCGCTAAAGGGAGGTTAGAATTTGTAGCCTCTACTCACCACCACAGTCCCCTTACCTCTTCAGCAGTCAGCATCTCTGCCTACAACTGCCTCAGCCACCAACTCACCTTCCCATCCACAGGTCCGCCTCTACTGATTTTTCCCTCCATGTAGTTGATAAATCCTTACATCCTCAGATGCCCAGCTGAGTCAGCCTATCCTCAACCCGACCTTGAGGTTTTCAATAGCTCCTCCATTGCTTTTCACCCGAAGACCCAAAGGCCTGCCCTTCAAGCCCTGATCACACTTTCCTCCTCTCTGAGTATCAGCTACCTGGATCTTCTTCCAACCCTGGAAACAGGCTGACTGCCTCCTTTGTCTTCCCCTTCTTCTCCGCCCCTTCCCCTTCCCCTTCTTTTTCTTCCCCTTCCCCTTCTCTTTCCCCTTCCCTATTCAGCTAGTTCAATTTGCCTCTTCAGATCTGACTTCAAAATCCACTTGTAGCAGCGCCTAGTGGCACAGTCCTATAATCCCAGGTACTCAGGAGGCTTAGGTAGAACACTCACAAATTCAAGGACTGTGTTAGTGGGCTGGAGAGGTGGCTCAGCAGTTAAGAGCATTAACTGCTCTTGCAGAGGACACAGGTTCAGTTTCTAGCACCCACATGGCTGCTAACAACCATCTGTAATTCCAGTTCCAGGGGATCCAATGCCATCTCCTGGCCTCCTCCAGCATTGCATACATGTGGTGCACTTTAATATGTGCAGGCAGAACACTCATACACATAAAATAAAAACAAACAGGCTGGAGAGATGACTCAGAACTAGCTATGACTGCTCTTGTAGAGGACCTGGGTTTAATTCCCAGCACCCACATGGCAACTAACAACCATACACAACTCCAGTCCCTGGGAAATCCAACACCCTTTTCTGACCTCTGAGGGCACTGCATGACACTACATACACTCATACACATAAAATTAACTTTCAAAATTTTTATTTACTTATTTGTTTATGTGTGATTGAATTGCCTGCATATATGTAAGTGCACCCATGTCACACAATGCCCTTGGAGGTCAGAAGGAGGCATCAGATTCCTTGGAACTGGAGTTATAGTCAGTTGTTAGTTGCCATGTGGGTGCTGGGAACCTAACCTGGGTCCTCTGCAAGAGCAGTCAGTGCTCTAAACTGCTGAGCCATCCATCTCTGCAGTCACAAAGTAAAAATAATTTTTTATATCTTATTTTTTATTTTAATTTTATGTGGATGAGTGTATTGCCTGCATGTGTGTAAATGCACCGTGTCGTACAATGCTTGCAGAAGTCAGAAGGCATTGGATCCCCTGGAATTGGAGTTATGGATAGTTTTAGCCATCATGTGGGTGCTGGGAATTGAACCCGGGTCCTCTGCAGGAGCAGTCAGTACTCTTAACCAAGGAGCCATCTCTCCCACCCCCGTAAAAATAATTTTTAAAAAATTTAAAAATTGAAATTTTGTTTTTAAGAAAAGGACTGCGAGGGCTAGAAAGATGGCTCAGCGGTTAAGAACACTGGTTGTTCTTGCAGAAGACCCAGGTTCGAATCCCAGCACCCACAAGGCCACTAACAACTGTCAATAACTGCAGTCCCAGGGGATCCGACAGCCTCTTCTGACCTCTGAGGGCACTGCACGACACAGGTGCACTGACCTACATGCAGGCAATACACGCATACACATAAAATAAAAAATACAATTTTTTAAAAAATCGGCCATGGTAACACAGGCCTTTAATTCCAGCATTTGGGAGGCAGAGGAAGGTGGACCTCTCACCGAGTTTCAGGCCAGCCAGGGCTGCACAGTGAGACCCTGTCTCAAACAAACAAACATAATAATAATAAATAAAAAGTTCACAGAAAAGGAACTAATAATTCAACCACAGAATAACCTCATTAACCACCCAAGACTCGACCTTTTTTTTTTTTGTCTCGAGGTCGAGGCCAGCCTGGTCCACATCGTGACTAGAACTCAGAGATCCGCCTGCCACTGCCTCCCAAGAGCTGGGATTAAAGGCGTGCTCCACCACACCCAGCCGACCAAGATTTTAACACCACAAATTGTTGGGGGTGGAGTCAAGTTGCGGAGAACAGGAAAAAGGCCTCCAGGAGACAGGAAGTAGGAGGAGATTTCTGAAAGCCCTCCTGGGCGGGGGGATGGGGTTCTGTGGAAGCACGGACTTTCTCGTGGTTTCGTCCCTGCTAAGCATGGAGAATCCAAGGGGCAAGGAGGTAAGCGCGGTTCAGTGCGTCTGCTTACCAGCTCCGTGGGTCTCTTCTAGTCTCTTTTGAGTACACCTGGTCTTTGCTTTGGGTGGAAAAAAACGTGCTTGACAATTTGTTCCACTCTACTTTTTTGGGGGGGCGGGGACAGGGTCTCCTTGTAGCCCCAGCTCTCCTGGAACTCACTATGTAGACCAGGCTGGCCTTGAACTCACAGAGATCCGCCTGCCTCTGCCTCCCGAGTGCTGAGATCAAAGGCTTGCGTCACCACGCCCGGCCACTTTTTTTTTTTTTAAGTGAAAGGGCTGGTAGTGTGGCTCAGTGTGGAGCACTGCGCGAGACTCTGGGCTCCGTCGCCAGAGGGGTGGAAGAAAAACCTGGAAAAAAGCCCTGGGCCATTCCCATTACTGGGAATGTTAGAAGACAAGTAAAGAGGTCGTGATTTGGAAGGGATGTTTGGTTTGTTGGGAAGAATATTGTAGCTAGAGGAGGGACGTGGAGAAAGGGGAGAGGAAAGGGAAAATGAGGGCCAAGCTATGGGAAGAGGTATGACTGGGAATAAAGGACAGCCGTTAATTTCTTTTAGAAGGCCCCAGGGCCTAACCAAAGGTGCTGCAGCATGAACTCCAGGCTCCCTATCTTACCCACCCGAGACCTAAGGAATTTAAGGCTGACAAGCCTGTTGGTTTCTAACTACTGGAGCTGGCCTCCCCAGAACCCACGACTTTCCTCAAGTTAAGGCTTCTGTGGGGCCCAAAAGTGAATACTTTGTGAAAAGGTTATGCAAATGTGAGTCTTGAATGTCAATGTGAAACCGGCACAGAGATGTAAAAGTGACATACAAATGTTAATTTGTCACATAACTCCCACTCTGGGGGTCCTTAGGAAAGGACCTAGGTTTAGGAACTAGCTGACCTACGATTTAATTTTCCGAACGTGCTCTTAACCTGTCTGGCTTAATTCTCCATGTTAAAAATAAAGTAATGGCTGTGAAATTGCTGTGAGGGTTGGATGAATGAAGATAAAAAGGTGTCAAGTCCAGTAGCTGCTGTTAGACCGAGGCCCTATGTGTGTTAGTTTCTCAGGGCCTCTTTGTTCCCTTTAACTCAGGGAATATTTATTGAGTGTTTGCAATAAAAGGAGAAAAGACCCCATCCTTGTGGAACTTATGATCCAATGAAGTCATAGCTGTTAATCAAATCACAGAAGCATGTAGAAAATTGTCATTGACAAGCAGCAATGAAGCAAGAAGTGGTAGATTTGACTCTGAGAAGCCAAGAAAGGGATCCCAGCAAAACAGTACTTGAACTGAGACTCTGGAAGGAGGAAGGACAGAAATGCCAGTGGGTTGAGGCTGAGGGACCTGCTCAGGAAAGCAAAGAAACAGTATCACTGGAGCTTGTGCCACGGTAATGGGAGACTGCTAGGTTGTTGTTTTGTTTTTGTTTTACTGCATCCTTCTGGCTATGAATTCTTTGGGAGGGGTCTAGATGAAGGACTGAGAGGAGAGACAGATAAAGTGATTTGCTTCTTCCTCCCCAGTTCTTTTTGTTTTCTTCTGTTTTTGCAGGTATCCTTTTCTTCTTGCACTTTTTGTCTTGCTTTCTTTTTGTTTTTGAGACAGAATCTCACTCTGTAACCCAGGCTTATCTAGAACTCATTATGTGTTATGGCCTCCAAGCTTTAGGCCTTATGTGCTGACATTACAGCCTCCACATCCAGCTTTTTTAAAGATTGTCTCTTGTAACCTAGGTCTGGCGAAACTCATGATCCTCATCCTGGAATGACAGTCACATAGCACTGTCCAGCCTGGGTTTTCTCATATTTTCATGTAGGCTCCCTGTTTCCCCACCATTCCTTCCCTACCGTATAAATGGAACTGCATATTAAAACAATGCCCTCATGAGAATTCACACTGGCAATTAAGTGAATTCACACTGGCAGTCAAGTGCAGTGACTTCCTGGGGGCCTCAAATGTGAGTTAGTTTAAAGCAGGTAAGGGTATGTGATGGTTCAGACACCAAAAGAATGACTGACTGCTCCTGTGTCCCCAGTGGAACTGCACAGAAAAATCAAAGGAAGGTGAATGCCAAATGTTTAGTCAGCCAAGCACATCTTTGGCAAAGGCCCCAGCAAAGGAGACAAAACGAAAAAAGTCAGTGAATGATAACAAAGGTAAGTGTCCGTAAATACTCTCTACCACTTCTTTCCATTCACGGACGTTCCTAAAGTATTGAAAGAGGATGAAAGAAATTTCCTGTATTTTGCTAATTCTGTTTTATTATCAAAGTCAAGCTTAATTCCCGCCTGTAAAACCCTTCCCCTTTCTATCACCAAACTGTGATCATTTTGCCTTCACTTGCTCCTTTCATCAAAGGTCTTTTATAGGCAGTGTTTTGGGTACAGACTGCCCTAAGTGAGGATGGTACCTAACCTTGACAAGAGGTGGGAATGGAGGATAGGGTGGAGGGTTTGGGTAATTTGCATTTACTCAGTAAATTCTAATGATGCTTAATGTCACTACAGATGTTCTGTACTCAACACGTTCTGGGAATCTTAACACACATGTGGCTCTGTGTGTGAAGCACAGTGGCTGGAGTGCTGCTCGGACTGGGGTGGGCCTGCACTACAGGGTTTGGTGTTGAGTGTATGAAAGTGAGGTGTTTACTTTGTTCTGTGCTGAGAGGCCCAGGCAGCACTGAGTGTTGATGATCTAAAGCTTCAGTCAGTCCCCTAAGATGGAAGTGGAGCCACCTGCATTCTATGCATTGGGCACTCCCCTACCCCAAGAGCAAGCATTTTTGTGTTTGCTTAGGCTTAGCAAAGAACACTGGGATTTAAAAGTGTTAGGTCCTAGGATTGAGTTGAGATATGTCACCTGGAGTCTATATGGTCTTTGATGGGTTGTTGAATCCTGCAACTGTACATTGTGCGGTTGGTGGGTGAGAACTGTCTGTGCTCTTGAAATTTTATAAAGCCATACAAAAATTGCCACTGACCATATTCCATTGTCTACCAGATACTAATTCAAAAAAGAAAGCACAAGACACTGACACTCCAAAACCTCCTCGTAAGAAAGTAATAGTTCCTCCCTTGCCTGTCATCCTGCCTCCAGTCAACGAGATTCACCGGGATGTTGTGCGGGGTTGGTGCCAGAAGTTAAAGCTGAGCACCAGAGGCCAGGTGATGGCAGGGTTGTGAGGCCTGTTGCTCAGGGGGAGGGTGGGAACCAAACTTTCACTAACAGTTCTTTTTCTTTTTCTTAGAAATTAGATGCATACAAACGACTTTGGAAATATGCTTACCCAGACCAAAAGGTAACTATTTATTTATTGAAACAGGGTTTACTATTTAGCCCAAGATAGCCTGGTAAATCAGTATGTGGAACAAATCAGTATGTGGAAGTAACTCAGGCTCTTCCTACCTCACAGTGCATGCCCAACCTGTAACTTTTTATGTTAAGGAAAATTGGCAGAGGGAAAGGTTTGCTTCTCAGGCTAATTACCTGTCATCATCAAAAAATAAGTTAAAGAATTGTCTTAGCCTTTTACCCCAAGTTCTAAGAGAACAGTGCTTACTGCCTTGTTCCACTTTTACCCAGCTCTGCAAAAAGTACTGAAAAGGAGGCTTTTTAAATTTTTTTTTTAAAAAGGGGGAAGGGGGGAGTGTGCTCATGAGATGGCTCAGTGATTAAGAGCATTGGCTGCTCTTGCAGAGGACCCAGGGTTTGGTACCCAGCATCCACATGGCAGCTACTAGTTCAGGAGAGCCAAGGCCTTTTGATCTCTGTGGGGGATTGCATGCATGTGGTGCATTTATATACGTGTAAGCAAACCCACTCATATATGTAAAATAAATAATAAATTAAAAAATTCTTTTTAAATGAGGCATTTTGTGGGGTGGGTAGGGGGTGTGCTGGAAATGAGCTTAGGGTCTTAATGCATATTCTGCTACTGAGCTGTACCCCTAACCCTCAACCCTACCCCTTTTTTGAGGGAGTAGAGAGTCTGTATGTAGCCTAGGCTGACTTCAGACCCAAGAAAGAGCCTCCTGCCTCAGTCACATAATTCTGGAATAACAGGTGTTTGCTACCACACCTGACTCACTCTTTTGGGGTTTTGTTTGTTTGTAATTTTATTTGGGGGAGGATGTTATTTTCTAATTTAATTTTTTATTATTTTTTAAATTTTTTTTAAAAAATTTTTATTTATTATTTTTGTTTTATGTGTATGCATGTATTGCCTGCATGTAGGTGTAACTGTGCCCGTGTTGTACAAAGCCCGAGGAAGTCAGAAGAGGCTGTCGGATCACCTCAGACTGGAGTTACCAACAGTTGTTAGCTGCCATGTGGGTGCTGGGATTCAAAACCAGGTCTTCTGCAAGAACAACCAGTGTTCTTAACTGCTGAGCCATCTCTCTAGCCCCTAATTTTTTATTTTTAAATTATGTCTGTGTGCACATGTCTTCAGGTCCCCTGGAGTTGGAGTTACAGGCAGTTGTGAGCCACCTGATATGGGTGCTGGGAATCAAACTTGGGTCCTCTGGAAGAGTAATATGAGCTCTTAATAATCACGGAGCCATTTCTCCAGTTCTGATTTCATTTTTCTATAGAGTTTCACTATGTAGTCCTGACTGGCCTAGAATTTACAGTAGCAGTCCTTTGCCTCCTGAGTGCTGGGATGAGTGTTAGCCACCATGAGTATTTTATTTTTGAGAGTGGGGCTCATTATGTTACCCTGGTTATTGAATTCTTGGAGTCAAGTGATTTTTTTTCCTTTAGCCTCCTGAGTAGCTGAGACACAAGTGTACCACATGTTTGCTTGGTGCCTACAGAGGCCAGAAGAGGGTGTTGGATCCCCTGGAACTGGAATTAAGGACTGGTGTTAAGCTGGGCATGGTAGTTCACGCCTTTAATCCCAGCACTTGGGAGGCAGAGGCAGGCCAATCTCTGTGAGTTCCAGGCCATAGTGAGTTGCAGGCCAGTTGGGGCTACAGGGAGACCCTGTCTCAAAAAGACAAAGAGTAGCAAGTGCTCTGAGACATCTCTCCTTTATTATTTTTATTTTATTTTTTTGTCTTTTTGAGACAGTTTCCCTGTAGCCCTAGCCAGTCTTCAACTCAATATGTAGACCCGGCCAGCCTCAGTCTCACAGAGCTTGGCTTGTTTCTGCTTCCTGAGTGCTGGAATTAAAGGCCTCTGCCACCACCATGTCCTATGCTTTTTTTGGGCGGGGGGTCTTTTGAGACAGGGTCTCCCTGTAGCCCCAGCTGGCCTCACTATCTCACTACACATTCTTGACTGTTCTGGAACTTGCTAGGTAGACCAGGCTGGTTCCAAACTCACAAATCTGCCTGCTTCTGCCTCCCAACTGCTGAGATTAGAAGTGCACATCAGCACTGCATCCAGCAATTTTTTTCAGTTCTGTGCATTGAGCCCAGTGTCTTTTCCATGCTAGGCAAGTACTCTACCACTGAGCATCTCCAGCTTGTACTACTAGTATTTTAATCTTTCCCTTTTTTTTAAAAAGATTTTATTATTTTTATTGCATGTGTACAAGTGCACCCATGTAGTATGGTGCCCACGGAGACCAGAAGAAGGCATCAGATCTCCTGGAACGGGAGCTGTAAATGGTTGTTAACCATCATGTGGGGGATGGGAATCGAACCCAGGTCTTCTTCAAGAGCAGTCAGTGCTCTTAACCGCTGAGCCATCTCTCTAGCTGTCTTTCTCATTTTTTAATATGTATTTCACATGTGAGTGCAGGTACACATACCACAGCAAGTGTGTGGAAATTATAAGGTAACCTCGGGTGTTGGTATATGCCTTGTTTTAAGACAGAGTCTCTTGGGACTGGAGAGATAGCTCAGCAGTTAAGAGCACTGGCTGCTCTTGTAGAAGACCAAGGTTCAGTTCTCAGCACCCACATGGCAGCTAACAACCTTCAGTAACTCCAGATCTGACATCTGACACCCTCTTGTGGCTTTTGCAGGCACTGTGCAGTTACATACATGCAGGTAAAACACTCATACACATAATATTAATTTTTGAAAATGCAGGGTTTCTTTGTTGTTTGCTGCTGCATATACTGGATTACAGATTGAAACTATTATTCTTGACTTTTTTGTGAGATTCCAAGTCAAGTCCTTACATATGCACAGCAGGCGCTTTCCCCTCTGAGCCATCTGTTAATCTTTCTCATTATCTCTGATATCCTAGCCCTATATGGATAATATTCCTGACACATCACAAGAGGCCAGGGTGAAGACAACCCAAAAAAAACTGAAGACAGAAAAGGTGGAAATGCTGTGTTCCGACGGGACTTCTCCCTCTGAAGTGATCCTTACACCTGCGCATTTGCCTGCCCTTAATGAGACCCCTGTTCTCTATGAAGAAGTCAGTACCACTGTAGTGACCACCTCTGCCCCTGAGGCAGTGTTGGCCTCTTGGGCCAGAATTGCAGCCAGTGCTGGGAGGATGGAAGCAGAGGAGCCGCAGCCACCACCACCACCAGAGGCCCAAGGTAAGTTCGAGTGCGGAGCCTGTTCTGCAGCCATGATAAGCGAGATAAGCTCAGTCAACATTCGGCTCTGATACTGGAGTAGCACACTACCACAAGGACCACCCACCATGTCTTTTCTGACTCCAGTCTAGGTCAGGACCTGAGAGTTCTCATTCCTTTAGTTTTCTTCTGAGACAAGAATCTCACTGTCTCTTGCCTCAGCTTCCTAAGTGCTAAAATTACAGGTGTCTGCTCTCCACCCCCCTAGCTGAGTGTCTCCATTTCTAACAATTGCCTGAGCAGTAATGAGGGTACTGGTCCAGGAAACCATGCTTTGAGAACTACTTGAATTCACTAGGTTTGGCTTCATTTCCTCCCCTTTCTTTAAGGAATTTAAAGTGAAAGTCTAAGGATTGAGTTCTGGCTCTCCCAGCATTTGTTAAGTGAGTGACATTAACATCTTGTTTAAATCAATCCCATTTCCTCTTCTTAAACAGGCAGAACTCCCGAGGCATTTTCTCATAAGCCTGTGATCCCAGCACCAGTGATGGTAGGAGGGTCAGGAGTTTGAGCTCATCCTGGGCTACCTAAGACTTTCAGAAACAACAAATAATAATAAAAGGATACAGAACTTACATATTGTAATAATGTACACCACCACCACACTCCAAACAAATGCAGTGAAGGGAGATCATGCTTAGCATTGATACCCTGCCATGGTGGTAGCACTCGGGAGGCAGAGGCAAGTGGATTTCTGTTAGCTCTGTATAGCAAGTCCAGGCCAGACAAGGATACGTGGTAAGACCTTGGCTTAAACAAAAAAAAAAAGGCAGGGGGGAGTGGGGAGTCACTGCCCCTAAACCTGTAATATAAAAATCCTTTAATTTTGTGAGAGTTTTGTCTGGTGTGCAGATGATGTGTTAGAAATCAGACTGAAGGCCTCAGACATGCTAAACAAGAACTCCACCACTGAGCTGCATCTATAGCCCTGAGGCCTGAAGGTATCTTGCATAGTTTTGTATGGCATGGAGATAGAGGTAGGATTCCCAAGTCCTGACTCAGGGCCTGCATCTGAGAGAGATAAGTCCAGAGTGATGAGGCAGGATCAGCCTTGAGCCTGAGCCTGAGGATGTGGCTGTGGTATTCATACTCAGACTGTTTCCTTCCACAGGGTACATGTGGTGTGTGGTCCATGGGAAAAGTCTCCCTGCAGACTCCAGTGGTTGGGTTCGGCTGCAGTTCCATGCTGGACAAGCCTGGGTACCTGAAAAGAAAGGGAGAGTGAGTGCCCTCTTCCTGCTTCCTGCCTGCACATTTCCACCCCCAAACCTGGAGGACAACATGCTATGCCCCAGATGTGTTCAAAGGTAAATACTGGCTTCCCACACACTGAAGGTGGGCGCCTGACTTTTAGTTAATGGAAAGATACACATTATTGAATTAGCTGTGTTTGGGTATTATTTGTTCTGCTTATATTTAGAGTTTTTTTGTTTTATATTCATTGGAGGGGGTGGTAAGCACGTGTCCACCCTACATAGTTCTGGGATTGTAAACTCTGTCAGCCACATTCTTTTAAAGGATACCACACACCAGCTGTAGTGACACACACCTCTGATCCCAGCACTCTGAGTTCAAGGCCAGCCTGGTCTATCTAGTAAGTTCCAGGACAGCTGGGGCATCAGGGAGACTGCCTCAAAAAAGACAATAAAATGAAATAATAGGGGGCTGGAGAGATGGCTCAGCGGTTAAGAACACTGACTTCTTGCAGAAGACCTGGGTTCGAATCCTAGCACCCACATGGCAGCTAACAACTGTCCATAACTCCAGTTCCAGGGGATCCGACAGCCTCTCTCTCTTCCGCGGGCACTGCACAAATGGGTGCACATACGTACATGCAGGCAATACATGCATACACATAAAATAAAAAATAAAAATAATAAAAATAAGGATTAGAACTCGGGCCCTCATGCTTACACAGCAAGTTCTCTTAGCTACTGTGCCGTCTCTTCTGGTTTAGGATATTTGAGACAGGGTTTGTATATAGTCCTACTGGCCTGGAGCTCACTATGTAGACAACATAGGCTTTTTTTTTTTTTTAATTGAATTTTTGTGTATTTCCTACAGAAAATCATCTTTATGCCCCCTTCCCCTTTGGTACCCTCCCATAGCTTCCACCCTCTTTCCCCCACTGGAGTTCTATCATTCTATCATTTGTGTTAAGGCCTGTCATGTAAAGTTAATGACCCCAGATGTCCCTCAGTGCAAGTTCATCCACTGGGATCTAGTCAGCCTATCTAGAGTTCCTCCCTTTAAGATCAGCTCTTCACCCAGTAGTAATCAGCTGCCAGTAATTCTAAGACTAAGATTGCAGGCCAGACTTCTATTTTAACATATGGCAACTTCTGTCTCTGCCTCCTAAGTGCTGGGATTATAGGTATGTGCTGACGTGCCCAGTTTTTTGTTTGTTTTGGGGATTTTTTTTTTCATTTGTTTTTATTGAATTGTTTGTTGTATTTCATATAGAACATCTCAAATAATCTTAAACATCTTTATGCCCCCATCCCCATTGGCACTGTCCCATAGCTGTTCCCCAGTACAAGTCCATCCACTGAGGTCTAGTCAGCCTATCTAGAGTTCCTTGTTTTAGCAAGATCAGCTCTTCATCTAGCAACAATTAGTTGCCAATATTTCTTCAGATAAGATTGGGTCACCTGCCAGGGTGGCAACACACTTGTTGTCCCAGCACTTGGGAGGCAGAGGCAAACGGATCTCTGTGAGTTCAAGGCCAGCCTGGTCTACATAGTGAGTTCCAGGCCAGCTGGGGCAAAAGGGATCCCCTTTTTAAAAAAAAGAAAAAAAAAAAAAAAAAAAAAATTGGGTCTGCTGTTCATTTTCTGAGTCTTATGCTGGGTTTCTGTCTGCCTGAGTTTGCATGGGACTTGTGTATACTCTAAGTGTAGTTCTGGCTGGTCTCTAACTTGCTATGTAGATCAGGCTGGTCTCTAGCTTCAAGCAATCTGCCTGTCTCTGCCTTGCCAAGTGCTGGGATTGTAAGCATGCACCACAAGCCCAGCTACCAATATTTTTGTTTTGGGACAAAGTCTCATTGTGTAGTTAAAAGTAGGCTTGAACTCAGAATCCTCTTACTGGCCCAGCTAAATGGCTTATCAGGTAAAGGAGCTTGTTGTCAAACTGTCAGTTGTTGACAACTGAGTTCAATCTCCAGGTGGAAAGAGCAAACTCATTCCCAAAAGTTATTCTCTGACCAACACCCCCCATGAAAATATTAAAAACATAAAGTTAAATAGAACTGAGGTCTTTTGCAGGGTGGAAGGCAAGGCGTGACTGTGTGGACCAGGCTGGCCTCAAACTCAGAAATCCACTTTCCTCTACTGAGATTAAAGGCACACACAGCTCAGGTAATTTTGAATAACCATTTGATGACACATTTGGACATTTCACAAAAAAAAAAGGAGGGCCTCTCTCCTGCCTGTGGCCTGCGTAGGATAGAACGGTCCTTGCTTGCTAGTCTTCATTCCTTGATGACATGGTCACAGGCTTTCTATTCGTGATCTTAAAGTTTTGTTATTGTTTGTGGTTCTTGGGGTTAAACCTAGGTCCTTACCTATGTTAAGTACACATTTCACCACCAAGCTACAACTCCAGCTTGATCCCGATGTTTTAAGGGCAGTTTCATTGGTGTTTTAGCAGTGAGTGTTCAGGCTATTTTTTTGTTTGATTTTGAGACAGTGTTTAATGTAGCTCAAGCTTGCCTTGAACTTGTAGCTGAGGTTGGCCTTGAACTTCTAATTCTCCTGAGGACTGAGGTCATATGTATATGCTACCATGCTTGGTTTATGCAGTGTTGGTGTCAAACCCAGGGTTTTATTCATACTAGGGTTTTTTTGTTGTTGTTGTTGTTGTTGTTGTTGTTTTGTCTTTTTGAGACAGGGTCTCCCTGTAGCCCCAGCTGGCCTTCAAATCCCTGTATAGACCAGGCTGACCTCCAACTCACAGAGATCCACCTGGCTCTGCCTCTTGAGTGCTGGGATTAAAGGCATGTGCCACCACACCTAGTCTATCTTTACTATTTTAAAGAATGAAATTTGGTGACTTCCTGGTTCCCTCTTACATTCAGCTAGATGTGATAGTACACATCTGTAATCCCAGCACTTGAGAAGAGAGGATCAGTAATTCAAAAATAGCCTGATCCACATGAGGCCTTAACTGAAAAAAATAAAAATAAATGAATTTGTTTTTTAGGAACAAGGTCTTAATTAAGAGCCTCCAGTGAGATTGGAGTACCAGGATAAAGGAACGTCTGTGAGGTTTGCGTTACTTTTCTGATGTCACCTGTTCATGTGGAGTGGCCTGTTGGTACCACAGCCATGACTAAGACTGATGGGAACCCTGTCTGTGCCCTCCAAGATGCCCACCTCATCCAGAAACTATTGGACTTTGTTTACTAGTCATAGAAGGACAAGCAGCTTCAGAAGAGCCAGTAAGGCTACTGAACACTTCAACAGAAACAACTCTGGGTTCATTGTGATGACTCTGGACATTGTGGAGGTGTCCTCAACACACCTGACCACCATTGTGTGAAGACAAGAAAATGTCCTGTGTGTTTTGCTCCAAGAAGGCCCTGGGACAGGAATATGGGGTCTCCAGATCTGACAATTGTTTATTCTGCCACCAGCACAGAAGGATTCATTAAGCAGTCTGTTATAAGACTTGGTCTACACCTATGGCCTCTGCATGTCCTCTTCCCTGGCCCCCTGATTTGTATTATACTGCCTGTATGGAGTGCTTGTGTTTGTATTCTGTTATTGCACAATATTACACTAAGTCTAGTTTGTGGCTTTTTATTTCATTTTCCTTCTGTTTTGTAGGTTGCTTTTCCCCCAGAATCCCTTTTACCCTCTCAGTGCATTGTGTGGACTTTGGAACAAGGCTGGAGCAGAGGGAGGCAGAGTGCTGGCACCATCCCAAGGCAGGAAGAGCTTCTCCACTAACTCCCCACTGTGTGCAGGGTGATGGGAGTGAACATCGCTGCCACTTTGTGATGGAGAACCATTTACAAAGATGTAAAATGATTGAAAAGCTTGCTTCCTTTGCTCTCTGGGGAACTAAGTATCATTTATGAAGGAAGCATGTGTTCTGTGAGAGTGTTAGGCTGAGGTCCAAGTGTCAGTTACTGATGGACTCCTACTGTTTGTGCTTGGCAGTGTGATGTTCTCTCTTCCAAGCCCCCTGTCCTTTTTCCCTCATCTGAAAGGGAGAAGGGCCTGGAGCTCAGTACTCCCTGTGCCTCAGATGAATTCCAGGGCTGGAGGATGGCTTGTGTGCTAATCATGCTCTTGGGAGAGCCGAGGTGAGATGTGTACCCCACACTTCCATCTGGATGCTAGAGTCCCAGCCATGAGGTTACGTCCATGCCCACAAGTGTGTGTGGTGTGCCTGAGTGTGAAGTATACTAGGAATGGTGGTGTGAGTTATCTCAAGCCAGCCCTCCAGTTTCCCTTGGCTCCAAAAGGACATGGATGATTCCAAGAGTAGGGACTGAAGTCAGGGGACTTGCCAAACCGTTGCTGGTAGAGGTCAATGGGTCTACATGAAAAAAGCCTGTGTGCTCCCTGACAAGCATTTCCAAGCATCCCACCTGGTCAGAAGTGGTGGAGAAGGTAAAGAAGAACGGGAAAATTTTTTTTTAATTAAAATTTACTAAAAATAAATGCCCAAAATTATGCTAAATAAATACATTTTGGCGAGGTGTTCTTCCATCAATTGAAATTTGAGCCATGACTGGTGGTGAAAGCTTGTCATTGCAGCTACTCAGAAAGTTGAGTTGTAGGATCATGTGTTTGGGGACTACATGCATAGTACAAGGCCAACCTGGTCAATTTAGTGAGATGGTCTCAAAATTAAAAATGGAAAGGGCTGAAGGACCTGAGTGTTGAAGTTCTTGGCACACACTAGGCCAGATTCAACCCCCAGTACCAAGAACCACTAAAAATCCAAAATTTGTGTCTGTCCATTTAATCACTTCAAATTTAGCACCAACAGGTACAGTTCGAACTACAGTGTATCTCTGATCTGATGCAATGGGGAGTGAACAGTTATTACTGATAATTGCTTTGCCAGGAAGACTTAATGTGAATTTAATCATGAAGGAGCAACCAGTCCTGATTATACCTGTTGTCTTACTAATCACTAGGTGAGCCTAATAGGCTCCCTGTTTGTTTCTGACATTCTTAAATAAAACTGAATTTCTCTACCACATAAATTAGTAACTACTACACCTCTAAAATGGTTTGTTTACCCCTCTTATTTAAAATCCTTACCATACCATCATTATTGAGTCTTGCTTTGAGCGGCAGGTTTTTGGGAAACTGGCCACTAAGCCTGGCAACATGAGGGTTACTTGGTGAGAGCAGACTCCCACAAATGGTCCTCTGACGTCCACACTTGTGCTGTGCACACACACACACACACACACACACACACACACACGCAAATGGAATAAAAGCTAGAGTGATGGTGCACACTGTCAGCCCCAGTGCTTGGGATATAGAGGCACTGATTTGAAGGTCAGCTTCGTCTAAACAGAGAGCTCCAGGCCAGCAGCCAGGACCATATAGTAAAACCCTATCTCAAAACAAAAAAGAAATAAAGCTTTTTAGTATACTGGGAAACAGGAATGTACCTCATTTGGTAAAGTGCTTGCCTTATATGTAGGAGGCCCAGGGTTCCATTCTCAGTAACCCAGTACTGCATAATGGAGGCATGGTGGTTCATGTAAACCTAGAATTAAGGAGGTGGAGACGGGAATGCTTCAGCTACATAAATTTGAGGCCAGCTTTAGATACCTGGAACCATGTCAAAAAAAAAAAAGATTTGGAAGATACTTAGGTATATGAGAGATGAATATGATACTGTAGCAGTGTTAAATTTCTTGACTGTAATAACTGGCAATTATATAGAATATATATAATACAGAGAACATTTTAAAACATTAATTTGGGGCCAGTGAGATAGCGCAGGTAAAAGCACCTATTACCAAGCCTGACAACCTGGGTTCAATCTCTGGGACCCACATGATGGAAGGAAAGAGAACCGACTCCTGCAAGTTTTCTGGCCACACACACACTGCAGCATGCAATCAATAAATAGATATTAAAAAAATAAAAGTACGTGGCGACACCTGTAATCACAGCACTTGGGAAGTGGAGGCAGTTGAATCAGGAATTCAAAGTCATCCATCCTTAGCTGCACAGCAAGCTCAAACCAGCTGAAGCTACCTCAGATACTGTCTCAAAAAAATAGAGTAATAGTCTGATTTGCTTTTTCCTCAATGTCACATTGTATAATAAGGGTCTAAGTTTCAAGTTCTAAGTATAAGAAAAGGCTTACAGGGGTCCTACATAGACAAGCACTAGAAATTATGTTGAAACCAAACTGTAAACAATTCAATAAGAATCTTACTAATTTTTTTTCTAAAATCCAATTGTTAGATCATAGATCCTCTAGCTGCCTCTGTCAGACATCAGCCATGTCCTCCTGTGCTTGCAGATTCCATGGGCAAAAGCAAGACCAACCCCTCCCCCCTTGCAGCTGCAAGTTCAGTTTGCAGCACTATCTATGCTGGGAGTCAAGTAGGCACAGCCAAACTATGATATATGGCATGAAACATACCACCATCTCTGGAAATCATGAAAGTCAGGAATCTCCTTTATTCTTGGAAATGACTTCTTTCAGGACCCCCATCATGCAATCTCTCCTACTCTCCTGGGATGGAAGGGAAGGCTTTCTCTTCCCATAAGGCCCCACTGGCATCCGACTTACCAGTGTGGATGAAATTTTAATTGCATTTAAATGTTATGGAAATTTATTCCAAAAAAAAAAACATGAAATTTTGGCAAACTGCTTTATTAATAAATTTTAAGTTGCTTTTTGGTGCATTCATGTAACTCTGAATTTGATGTTAATAATAGACAATAAAACTGATTTGGCATGAAAAAAAAAAATAATGCCGGTGGTGCATGCCTTTAATCCAGCACTTGGGAGGCAGAGACAGGTGGATCTCTGAGTTTGAAGCCAGCCTGGTCTACATAGAGAGTTCCAGGCCAGCTGGGGCTACAGGGAGACCCCATCTCAAAAAGGCCAAATAAATAAATAGAAATTAATTAAAATACCAGCACAAGCACTGTGGAGAACTCTAAAAACTAAGTTACCATATGATCTGGTTATGCTGGTTCTTGGAATATGCCCAAAAGAACAACATCCTACTGCAGAGATGCTTGCTCAGCCCTGTTTGTTGCTGCTCCTTTCACAATAGCTAGAAAATGGAAACAACCTAGTTCAGGATTAAAGGCATGTGTTACCATGCCCAGCTAGACAGGCTACTTTTGAGACTTCTAGCAGTCAGGAAGCAGAGGCAGGCAGATCTCTCTGAGATCAAGGCCAGCCTAGTCTATATAGCAAGTTCCAAGTCAGCTGAGGCTATAGGGTAACCCTGTCTCAATAAATAAATAAATATATAAATATAAAAATAATTAAAATTAGCAGGGCAAGGTGGTGCGAACCTTTATTTCCCACACTCAGGAGGCAGAGACAAGCGGATCTCTTGTGAGTTCAAGGCCAGGCCAGCCTGGTAGAGTCTACATAGCGAGTTCCAGACCGGGTGGGGCCACAGGGAGACCCTGTCTCAAAAAAGACCAAAATATATATATATATATATATATTAAAATTAAAATACTAATATTAGTTGTTTAACGAGATAGAATATTTACAGATGTACCAAATAAGAAAGTTGAAATTAAAAAATATTTTTATTATTTCAGAATTTCATACACTGTGTTTTGATTATATTTACCCTTCTTTCCTCAAGTCCTCCCAGATTTGCCCCCAGGTTAGAAATTTTCTTAAACTTGGGAAAATACTCAGCTGAATACAAGGAAATGTCCTTTGGAAATAAAGTCAGATCGTGACACTGCATGACCCTCCCATGTACTCATTTCATCAGGGGGAAAAACCACCATTCTTGGGATGACCTTCAAGGCTAGACCTGAGAGTCCTGCCTTGGCCTCCTCGTCTCCACTCTCCCCTCCCACAACCCTGTCCTTCCCTTTCTTAACTGGCCCAATTCCTCACCCTAGAGCCTTATAATCTGCCTGGAAGGCCCTCTCTCCAGATGTCAACAGTGGCAAACTTTCAAGCTGTGTCCTATGAGATCAATCTGAAGGGAAGGCTTACCACACAAGCCTGATGACCACGGCTGAAGTTACACACTTGATAATGACAATTTTTTTTAAAGCTCAAGCTGTTTCTCAGCCACAACTTGCACCTCTTATCTCCTCTATGGTAACTTGTAATTTGTTATTGTTTGACTTTTTCCCCTAATAATGTACTGATTCTGAGTTTTTGATAAGCTTCTTTACCACAATCTTGTTTGAGACAAGGTGTCAGATAGTGGAAAATGACTTTAAAATCCTGATTTTCCTTTCTGCACCATCCAAATGCTGTTTCAGGAGGAGCTCCACATTTCCCTCCTCCCTCCTCCCCCCTTCCTCTTTTTTCTTTTTCTCTTTCTGTCCTTCCCTCCCTCCTTTCTCACTTTTTTTTTTCTTTCACGGTAATAGGGATACAATCCAGGGCCTTTGGGATGTAAGGCAAGCACTTTATATCCTAAGTTTAGTATAGTCTTCTAGAACAGGGGTCTAACCCATAGATAATTTAATATTTATTTACTGAATACAAAAAGGTTCACTCCCCAGCACCGAAAACGAAATAAAACGCCCCCCGCCACGCAACCGCAAAAAATAAAATAAAATAAAATAAAATAAAATAAAATAAAATAAAATAAAATAAAAAAACACCCAAAGGATAAGGACTGTAAATTACTTAGAAATAACAATTCCCAGCGCATGTGCGCCCCACACTCTGCTCTCCTGTTCCGCGGCTGGTGCCACAATTCCAGTGCTCTGAATGCTGATGCGAGGTGGTTACTTGATGGCATCCACAGTCCCAGTTGCCTCTTCTCCAAGGTGGTGCTTAAAGACGCCACGGCGGCAGTGTATCTGGAGCCAGGCAGCTGCTGAGCCCTGATTAGGTGAAATAGGAACACTTCTGGGTCTCAAAGCAAGCCTTGTCCTGTCTCCGGAAACCTAGACTGGTTGCCTCTGTCGTTTGCCGGGGAGCCTGCCCTCCAAACAAGAGACGCCAAACACAAGAAAGGCTGAACGTGAGCCCACTGTACAGCTATTACTGTAATTACTAATTTTACTAAATAGCTAGACATTGTCTATGATCACGCGTATCTTGGTGAAGAAAAAAAATCTTCGCTGGTTTACAGCCCCAGGAATACGGTTTTGATCCCTTTGCTAATGTTAAACTTTAATCCCCTCTAAAATACAATTTTGGGGGTACTCCTTTACTGTAACCCCTCCCACTCTTGGGAGGTCTTTCCTCACATTTTTTTTTTTTTAAGACTTATTTACTTTTGTTTATGTATCTGTGTGAATGTGTGATGTGTGCTCTTGCCTAGCGAAGACAAAAAAGGGAGTGGGCGGATCCCCTGGAGCAGAAGTTACAGGCAGTTGGTGAGCCACTCCACATAGGAACTGTGGTCTTCTGGAAGAGCAAAAAGCTATCTTAACTACTGAGCCACTACTACTCTTGTTCACTCTTCCTTAGTAAATCTACGTTCTCAAGCTTAAAAAAAGTACTATTTACAATTTTGTTTCGTTCTGTTTTGAGACAGGGCTTCCCAATAGTCCCAGCTGGCCTAGAACTCACTGTGGAGACTAGGCTGGCTTCGAACTCCCGGAGATCCACCTGCCTCTGCCTCCCGAATGCTGGGATTAAAAGCATGTGCCACCATTCACAGCGACAAGTTTTTTTTTTTGTTTGTTTGTTTGTTTTCTTTCAGTAGTAGGGCTTGAGCTCAAGGGCCTTGCCACATACTGAGCTCGCACTGAGATACATCGTTTTTGTATTGTTTTGCTTTGTTTTTGGAGACAGGGTCTCCGTAGTCCCAGCTGGCCTGGAGTTTACTATGCAGACCAGCCTGCCATGATCTCTTAGCGTTTTGTGATGAAAGGTGTGCACCACCACTCACAGAAATCCACCTGCCTCTGCCTCTGGAGTGCTAGGATTGATTAAAGGCATAGGCCACTACATCCAGTCTTTCAGAAACTTTTTAAGTTTTTCCCCAGTCTGGAACTTACTGTGTAGATGAGGATGATCTTGAACTTCTCATCCTTCTGCCTTTACTTCCCAAGTGCTGGGATTATAGATGTGCGTCACCATGCCCATTTTATTTGGTGCTGGGAATCAAACCCACTGCTTCACGTATGCTAGTCAAACACTCTTCCAACTGAGCCACATCTCTAGCCTTCTAGCAAATTGTTACTTTTGGGGGCACTTTGTGTGGATTAATGCATTAGACTTTAGTTGTTTCATAGGGGCTGGAGAGATGGCTCAGTGGTTAAGAACACTGGTTGTTCTTGCAAAAGACCCGGGTTTGAATCCCAGCACCCACATAGCAGCTAACAACTGTCCATAATTCCAGTCCCAGGGAATCCAACAGCCTCTTCTGACCAATTCCGGCATTGTATGACATGGGAGCACTTACCTACATGCAGGCAATACACGCATACACATAAAATAAAAATAATAATAAAAAAATAATAGACTTTAGTTGTTTCTTTCCTATTCCATACATAAGAAAGTGAGGTCTACAGTTTAGTAGTATCTAAAGTCATGGATAGTAAGCACAGAATTGTGTTTAAATTCATGTGGGTCTGAGAAAAGGCCCAAGCTTTTAGCATCTACCTTAAGAAACATAATTTGGTGGTAAACTTGGGGTTGTAGTTTGAAATTCATACTAAAAGTTTCTAAGCCTGCAGCCAACTGATTGATTTTTATTTCCCCAGTGAGTGATTAATATTTCTGAAGGAAGGGGGAAGGTAAGTGTTCCTGTCTTCTCCATTCCCAGGTTCTCTTTCAGACACTGGAATGGTCCATTTAGATCACATTTGTCCTTTCCTTCTCTTCTTAGCTTCTTCCGTGAGAGCTCCCCAGCTCCAAGGGATGCTCACTGCACCAACAGAAGAAAGGAAGGGTTTCCTTCGGCTCACAGAAGGGACAGTTCATCATGATGGGGAATCATGTGGCAGGAGTTTGAGGTAGCTGGTCACATTGCATCTACAGTTAGGAAGCATAGTGAGATGAATTCTCACAGATTATTTTTCAATTGCCCAGCAAGAATGGTGTTTGAAACAGGTGGCACATGCCTGTAATCCCAGCATTTGGGGAGTGGAGGCAGAGGATTAGGAATGCAGTGTCATTCTCAGCTATCTAGAGAGTTTGAGGCTGGCCTGGGCTACATAAGATTCTATCTAAAAAAAAAAATTTAACAATGAAAAAATGATAAAGGGCTGGGTGTAATGGTCTGCCTTTAATCCCAGCATTTTGGAGGAAGAGATAGATCTCTATGAGATCAAGGCCAGCCTGATCTACAGGGAGACCTTGTCTAAAGAAAAATTTTTGTGTTAAAATAGGGATTTGTGATAGCTCAGTGGTAGAGAACTTGCCTAGCATGCTCCGTGAGGGTGTGCTTATTTTATCAAGAAGTGTTAGCTTGGATACTGATGAACGGTGGGGATAGAGGTCAGCTTGAGAGTAATCACTAATGGGCTGGATAGTGGAGGCAGAATAATTCAGAAAGAAAAGAAAAAGTGATTCTCAGATGGGCCTGGTTGTACACACCTATAATTTCAGCCACACAGGAGGCTGAAGTAGGAGAAAATCACAGTTTCAAGACTTGCATAGGCTAGAGTGAAAGTGAGTTCAAGGCCATCCTAGGTGGCACATATATATAGGTGTCTACAGGGGGCTGGAGAGATGGCTTAGCAGTTAAGAACACTGGATGTTCTTGCAGAAGACCAGGGTTCAATTCCCAGCACCCACATGGCAGCTAATAACTATAACTCCAGTTCCAGGGGATCCGACAGCCTCTTCTGACCTCCGCGGGCATTGGATGACACAAGTGCACTTACCTACATGCAGGCAATACATGCATGCACATAAAATAAAAATAATAAATAAAAATTTAAAAAATTACATTAAAAAAAGGTGTCTACAAAGGTGGTGCTCTGGATGGTTATTGTACTGATGGGATAATGATATACGAAAGTCATTAATATGCACTGTGTGAAGTGTGATAGCCAGCTTTGGGGGCAGTTTGCAAAGAGGCTCAGGTCGTCTGTCCTTAGAAATATGGGTTCAACTGAGCAGCAAGCAGAATCTCTACTGCTAACTCTACAGGGTTATGGAATTTTAAATTTTCAAGTAAAGGCAGTGCTGCTACACTAAAGTCAACAACCTGGTTGAGGGAACTGGAGAGATGGCTCAGTGGTTAAGAGTACTGGCTGATCTTGCAGAAGTCCTGGGTTCAATTCCCAGTACCCACATGGAGGCTAACAACTGTCTGTAACTCCAGTTCCAGGGGATCCAACTCTCTCTTCTGACTTCCTCAGGTATTGCATGTCCCGATGTCATGGGTACACTTCCACACGTGGAGGCAATATACTCACACACATTTAAAAAAAAAAAAAAAAAAAACCTGGTTGGTTGGGCGTGGTGGCGCATGCCTTTAGTCCCAGCACTTGGGAGGCAGAGGCAGCTGGATCTTTATGAGCTCAAGGCCTGCCTGGTCTACATAAGGAGTTCCAGGCCAGCTGGGGACTACAGGGAGACCCTGTCTCAAAAAAGACAAAAAAAAAAAAAAAAAAAAAAAAAAAAAACTTGGTTGAAAATATCTGGAACCTGAAATACAGGTCAAGGACATGGCTGGATATTACTGAGGAGAGTGTTGGCTTTATAGACTTCTGTCAGTTCCCAGAACTTACAGTCCAGTAGTGAGCTGCACTTCCCTGGCAAGGGCTGGCATGGTTCCTGTACTGGAAGATGCTGCCCAGGCCCTTCCTCAAAGCAGCAGATGCTGCTCTCAAAAATTCTTTCCAAGTCCTTTTCTAGGATGAGGCCAATTAAGTTAGAACTAAATTCCAGTATAACTAGCTGAGAAAGTTCCAGGCTGGCAATAGAGAAGAGAGCACACACTCCAAAGCATCTGCAGCACATCAGCTAGGAAATTCTGGCAGGAGTTAGGAGAGTAATCCCCACTAGACTGTGAGAGCAATTGATCTAAGGGGCTGGAATATAATAATGAATCAGCAAGAATTCATTGCACTGGGCACATTTTCTCCTGGCTCAGGATATAACATCCTAGCAAGGATCCCAGGAGATGGGACAAATTTATTGCTGGAACGATTCTTAGCTAGAGAAAGTGATAGCTAGTACTGAGCCAGGTAGAAATATTCAAGTTGTAACCACAGAGGATAGAGGAATCAATGAAAAAGCTAAGGATTGTAGACCTCAGAGGAAGGAGATGATATGAGGTCAAGGATGTTCCGTGGGTGATCTCCCATGGCAAAACACTGAGAAAGACCATCAGGAATGTTCTAGAAAGAGGCACCAGCACTGCTGAGACAGTCCTCAGATGGTAGGTGACACACAGACTTGGGCTGTAATGTCATTTGAATGATGGCCCTAAAATAATACAACCAGGTAAAAGCACTTAATTACTAGATCAGTTGGTGGAGTACTTGCCTAGTATCCGTGAGACCCTGAGTTTGATCCCTGTGCACTACATAAACTGGGTTGGTAGCATACAACTGTGATTCAAGCACTGGGGAGGAAGAAGTAGGAGGATTAGAAGTTGAAGGTCATCCTCTGCTGCATAGTGAGTTCCATGTTAGCCTGAGCTACATGAGACCCTGTCTCAATAAGTCAAGGACAGAGGAACAGGAAGTTGAGGGAAGTCACCTGAATAAAAAGTCATGAAGATGTCAGCTACCACAGATTGAGAGTTCAAGGCCACCCTGGCCTACGTAATGTCTCTCTTCTGGCTCAGAGAAGACTGCTGATTTAGCCTAAGGTTGGGCCAATCACAATCATCAGATTGGATCATTTATTTTTGACCAATCACCATCATTTGTTCGGGCCAATCACAGACTTGCCTCTTAGTAACAGCCACAGTATCCTTCTGCTGGACCATCAGAATCAGACCTTCTCTGATTAAGGTGGAAATGATTCCAGAGTCATCTAGAATTCATTACCAGTTGTGAGAGTGAAAGTTTAGTGCCTGGTATCTCAAACAGCTCTGGCTGAGGTGCACCTTGAGGCACTAAGAACTTATGATCAGCTGCAATCTGTGATCACCCTATAGTTCTCTCAAGGTATTTGTGGGGTGTTCTTAATGACAGGTGTCCACAGAAGAGTAAACCCCTTTCTGACAGTCTTTTTGCTCAAGGCAGCAATGACAGAAAACTAGAATCCAATAGTGGGTAATCTGGCAGCCAAATTATCTAGTGCCCTACCACCTTTGCTAATTTTCAGGAAATAACAGGAATCCCACAACAGGAATGCTGGACATCCTGGCTCAGGCCTGTGATTCCAAACCCCAGCACTTGGGAGACTGAATGTAGAGCTTCTTATTGTTTAGCCTCAGCTGGCCATAAAACTTAAGATTCTCCTGCCTCAGTCTCCCATGTACTGAGATTATAGGTGTCTTCCACCATGACCACCCTTATCATCATCATCATCATCATCATCATCATAATCATCATCATCATCATTTTGTGGTACGTGGAATTCAACTCAAGACCTCATGCACACTAGGGAAACACTCTACCATCAACCTACATTCTCAGCCCTGAATCTGACTTTATTTGGGAGGGGAGTGGTAGGAGGGGTGGGGAGGTGTTTAAAACAAGGTCTCACTATGTTGCCTGGCTGCTCCGGAGCTCACTACAGCAGACTAGCCTGAACTTGAGGCTATCTTCCTCCCTCACCAAGGGCTAGATTTACAGGCCTGAGCAACCATACCTAGAGAGGATTCTTGCTAGCCAGACATGGTGGCACATGCCTTCAATCCCAGCACCCAAAAGGCAGAGGCAGGTGGATCTCTGTTAGTTAAAAGCCAGCCTGATATATGTGTTGTGTGTGTGTGTGTGTGTGTGTGTGTGTGTGTGAATGAATGAACCTGAAACCGATGATAGCAAAGGGGAGAGGTTAAATGAAGAACAGTGGAGCTAGCAGAATCCAGATAAGAAAATACATGAAAATCACACCATTCTCTTTTTCTTTTGGTGATATTGGCAGTCTATCTTGGGATCCCCTGAAACTTCAGTTTCCAGTAGTTGTGACTGTTCTGAAATGGGTGCTAGGAACCAAACCCAGGTCCTCTGCTGAACCATCTCTTCAGTCCATCTTATACAGTTTTTAATATTTTATTTATTTTTTTTTCATTTTATGTGTATGAGTGTATTGCCTGAACGTGTGTAAGCGCACCTGCGTCGGCAATGCCCTCAGAGGACAGAGAGGGTTTTGGATCCCCTGGAACTGAAGTTACGGATGGTTGTTAGCCACCATGTGGGTGCTGGGAATCAAACCACAGTTCTCTGCAAGAGCAGCTAGTGCTCTTAACCGCTGAACTGCCGAACCATCTCTCTAGCCTCCCAATTTTTAAAATAACAACCCAAATAATAAATTGTAAGGGAAATTAAGAGATGAAGAGAGAATTTACAGATTGAAGAAAAGTCTAAAATACATATCAGGTAACTATAGTATGTAAACCTCATTTGGATCCTGATTCAAACAGCTTTTTATTTTTGGAGACAGGGTCTCCCTGAAGCCCAAGCTGGCCTAGAACTCACTATGTAGATCCAGCTAGCCTCAAACTCAGAGATCCACCTTCCACTTACCTCCCAAGTGCTGGGATTAAAGGCGTGTGCCACCACGCCTGGCTGTTTGTTTTTGAGACAGGCTCTTCCTATGTAGTCCTGGCTGTCCTGGAACTTGCTATGTAGACCAGGCTGGCCTGGAACTCACAGAGATCAGCCTGCCTCTGCTGAATGCTACTATTAAATGTGTGTGCTACCATGTCTGCTTAAATTCCCAAACAGAAAGGAACAACAATTCGTGGGGTGACTCTGGCCAGTAATCACAGACCCTGGAGGCTGAGGTGGGAGAGTTGCCACAAGTTCAAGGACAGTCTGGGATATAGAATCAGACTCTGTCTCAATGCCTCACAATCCCCAGAAAAAGATAACTAGAGAACTGAAAAACATATAAAATGATTGGAATTTTAAATGTGGCTGAATATTTGAATAGATTTGAATAGATAATATTAAATAATAATTTGGGGAGGGGGTTTGAGACAAAGTCTCTCTGTAACCAACCTCAGGGGCCTGGAACTCACTATGTTGACTAGGCTGACCTCCATCTCACAGAGAATCACCTGCCTGTCTCCAGAGTACTGGGATTAAAAGTGAGAGCCACCAAACCCATAACTATTTTTGATCTGTTTTTGTTTGTTTGTTTCTTCTTAGGATAAGGTCTCATTGTGTAGCCCTGGATGGCCAGAAACTGACTATGTAGACCAGGCTGGCCTGGAGCTCTCAGAGATCTGCCTGCCTCTCGTTTTCCACACGATAGGATTAAAGGTGTGTACCACTATGCCTGACTCATTTTTATCTTTAAATATGAAAGAAATCTTGTATTTATGGTATGGAAAAACAGCCTTTTTTCTCCTGAATCTGTAAAAAGTGAAATGTGAAATGAAAAGTGAAATCTGGTATTTACTTTAAAATTTCCAGGAGGGGATGAGGCTTAAAATGAAGTCTTAAGATGAAGTGTCAATATACATATACTATGTATGTGGGAATTTTTACTCATATTATGTTTCTACATATCTGGTTTCCCATAACATTACATTCAGAAAGTGTGCAGAAAAACAAAGGAAGCAAAAATATTTATCTTGTGACAAATAGTATGAGGAGAGTATGTTAATGAAGCCAGTTTCTCACTTGAACCTGTCCCAGCCTAAGGCACTAGGCTCACCTCAGGCCACCAGGTCACCTTTCTCAATCTTGCTACAGCTCCTACAAGGGGAGGAAGAGTTCTTTCCTGACCTAGTCTTAGCACTATGTTTTTTTTTGTCTTTTTGAGACAGGGTCTCCCTGAGGCCCCAGCTGTCTTGGAACTCGCTATGTAGAACAGGCTGGCCTCGAACTCACAAAGATCTGCCTGCCTCTGCCTCCCAAGTGCTGGGATTAAAGGTGTGCACCACCACGCCCGGCATATCATTTGTTTTTTTGTTTTGTTTTTTGAGACAGGGTCTCCCTGTAGCCCCAGCTGACCTGGAACTCGCTATGTAGACCAGGTTAGCCTAGAACTATATTGTTTGTTTTTTTTAAAAAAATTTATTATTATTTTTATTTATGTGTATGAGCAGATTGCCTGCAGGTATATGTAAGCACATCTTAGTTGTACAATGCCCTCAGGTCAGAAGAGGGCCTAGGATCTCCAGAAATGAGTTATGATTAGCTGCTATGTGGGTGCAGGTCCTCTGCAAGAGCAGCCAGTGCTCTTAACTGCTGATCTAACGCTCCAGCCCCCATTATTCCATTTCTACCCTAGAAGGGAGGAGTCAGTGTCATCTGCCTTTATCTGCTTATCTCCAAAGCTGTTTCAGGCAAATCCTGATTTAACCAATGTAAGCAGCTAAAGAACTACCGGAAGGGCTTATGGGAATACAGATTCCTGGGATGCACCTCTGAGGGACAACTCAGGAGATAATAGGATAGGGCTTCTCAATTTAGATTTCTAGCCAATTACTCAATAAACTGAACATACGCTTTGTCTGAACCCTTCCTCCCTCCCTTCCTTACTTTTTTAAAGATGGGGTCTCACCATAAAGTCCAGGCTGACCTGCAACTGAATACTGGCTCAGACTCTCTGGTACTGGCATTACTGGTGCTTATCACCTTAGGCAGGGTCATACTCTGTAGCCCACGCTGGTCTAGAGGTCATGACCCTCCAGCCTCTACTGCATCCGGAGCACTGGATTAACAGGCATGCGCCATCCTGCCTAGCTAAGAAGTCTTAAATTTTTTCAAAAGGGCTTTTGATTTATACTGCTTACAACTCAGCTGCCTCCTACTGGACAAGATAGGATCCTGAGAGGAATAAAACTGATAAAATCCCTGTGAAATTACTAGAGGTGGGGGTGGCAGAGAGGAGGAGGGGAAAGAGCTCCCGTAGGTAACAGGAAGTAGAAGGAAGCATTTACCTATAAAAGAGGTCGAAACTCTGGTGAACCACAGTGAGTTGCAGATATCCTTATCTTTGCTGGCTTTGTTTTCTCCCAGACTGTCCTGAAAATGTCAGACTCAGATTACAACGTGGAGAAGGTAAGTTTTTTTTTTTCTTTAATGGAGTTAATTTCCTCACTGAGTTGTTTTTTAGTCTTTTTAGGTCTCTTTGGTTTCCTTCTTGCTAGCAATTAGTTTCAGGGTGTTAGGAACCACCATTTAGGAAGTTCTCTTTTCAAATGGATTGCTACTTTTCTTTTACATGACATTATGTATTTCCTGGGAGAAAAAAAAAGGCTTCCTAGTTGAGAGGAAACATTTATATTGTGGCTAGGACAAGAGGTGCTGTAACTGAGCAAGCAAAAATTGTAAAGAAAGGAGAGCTAAGATTAAGCAGAAATGAATCATTTTGGATACTTTTTGGGTAAATCATATTTTTAAAAAATAAAATAGCCATTTTTTCCTCCCCTTCCCCTCCTCTTCTGAGTGTAAGTAGCCAGTTCCCAGTACTCCCTAATGCCAGATTAACTGGCAAATGATGGGTTCCCAGCCTTGAATTGAGTGATCCTGGACCAGATGAGAATCTAAATTTTAAAATATTAGTGTATTTTAGGGGTCACTATACCAGACAAGACCACCGAACTGGCCAGCCCAGGGTCTATGGGTATGGGAGTCACAACTGCTTTAGGCCCCAGTTTATCTCCAGAGTAGAGTGCTGTCCACAAATAATGTCAATGTTTTTGTTTTTTAAGTTAACAAAAGTAAATCTGTGTCTGGAGTATGTTGAAAGGGTGCTATACAAATGCAAAACTCAAGTTCGAAAGTAAGGGGATTGATGGGATGTCTGTAGGGGAAGGGGCAGGGCCTGGGCCAAATCTGTAAGAATATTCCAGTACTGCTGAATGTAGTTTGCTTTTCTGTAGCTTTAAAAGGAAAAGCAAGTTAAGGACTGGACTCCAGGACATGTTTCTATATGGGACTGTCATTTAATTTCTGAAACTTGGTTTGTCATTTGAATTTTTTTTTTTTTTTTTCCTGGTCTTTTTGAAACAGGGTCTCTCTGTAGCCCTAGAACTCCTTATGTAGACCCTGGCTGCTCAACTCACAGAGATCTGCCTGCCTCTGCCTCCTGGGACTAAAGGCATACACCACCACACCTGGCTTGGTTTGTCATTTATAAAAGAGGAAAACTGAGATAATTTAGAAAAATACAGAAAGCACCTCCCATGGTTTCCTGCTAGCCTGGTCCAACCCACCTGCTTTTCCCACACTGTCTTTCATTCATTCCAACATTAAAGTACTGCTAGTGGGAAACAAACTCATTAGGTGTGCCTTGAAAGTAAATTTTTTAGTTCTGTGATATCAAATGAGAATTACTAACTGATCTTCTCTTTCCAGAATTGCTCAGTGGAGGAATTGGATGAGGAAAGTGTGATTTTAACACTGGTCCCAGTTATAGAGGAGCCTATCACAGGACATCTAATGGAATCAAATGTTTTTTCAATGGGAGATGTCAAATTTGAGAATCCTGGGGAAAACAGCAAAGGTATGCAGTGTGACTTGATCAGTAACTAACTCTAGAAAACCCAGGAAAAGTAGGTTCTTTGTCCCATCAGTCATTAACTGTACAGCCCCCAGTTACTCATGTTAAGAGATTTCTCAAACTCTAGGGCATAGTGACTCACACCTTTAATCCCAGCACTTGGGAGGCAGAGGCAGGTAGATCTCTGTGACATGGAAACCCAGCCTGGTCTACAAAGTGAGTTCCAAACCAGCTGGGGCTACAAGGAGACCCTACTTCATAAAGACCAAAAAAAAAAAAGAGAGAGAGATTTCTCAAACTCCCTACTACTACTTATTTGCTAAGCCATGTCTGCTTTGTTTAAAGACACAAAATAAGCACACAACTACTCATGGGGCAGCTAGGCAGAAGTTCAAATTCCCAACCCTAATGGGCATGGTGACATAAACCTTTAATCCCAGCACTCAAGGCAGAGACAAGTAGATCTCTGTGAGATTGAAGCCAGCCTGATTTACATAGCAAGTTCCAGGCCAGCTGGGGCTGTAGGGAGACCCTGTTTCAAAAACAAAATGAAAAAAATCCCCAACCCTGTGAAGCCCGAGTTCTGGAAAATGAAGGAGACCAGGCTGGCCTTGATCTCACAGAGATAGGTCTGTCTTTGCCTCCAGTGCTGAGATTAAAGGTATGCATCACCACACTCCACTTTATTTTTAGACAGGAATCCATGTAGTCCAGGCTGGCTTCAAACTTTCTGTATAACTAAGGATGGCATTGACTTTTCTTTTTGTTGTTCTGTTTGAGGGATTTTGTGTGCCATCATGCCTGGCAGCACTGAATATTTGATCATCTTGTCTCCACCTTCCAAGTGCTGTGATTAGAAGTTTGTGTCACTTCATCTGAGTGGTGCTGGGGATGAAATTCTGGGCCTCATCAGCCATGCATACTATTTATAGACTGAGCTATATCCCTAGCTCCAAAATCTAGGCACAGGATATCAAGTGTGTTTTCTCAGCTGGTTGTTGAAGGCAATAATAATAACACACTAATATGGTTACATGAAGAGTATGAAATTTTGAATCAAAGATTAGATATGAGTACCAGGTCTCTTGTTCTAATGGCTGGCTGTGTGATCTTGGACAAGTGCTTTGAATCATCAGACATTATGCTGGGCCTTTAATGCAAGCACTCAGGAGCAGAGGCAGGAGCAGAGTTCAAAGATCCTAGGCTATATAGCGAGTTCCAGGCCAGCCAGGGCTACATAAGGATACCCTATCTCAAAAAGCCAACACCACCATCACCACAAACAACAAAAAAATCCAACATTATATTGTTACTACTTTGGCTTCATTTTTTTTCTCAGTTCACCATCCTAAAAGCAAGGCCTCTCAAAGACGCAGATGTAAGGAGCCAGCCCTTCCTGTGCCAGACATCCTACCTCCTATTAATAATGTGTCCAGGAACACTCTGCGGGACTGGTGTCAACAATTTCAGTTGAGTACGGATGGTGAGGTTAGTGCCCTGCTAGGATTCTCTGCTGTGTGGAATAAGTATGCAAACCTTTCTTGGGTTTTCACTTTATTTCCCTTTTCTTTCCCTTAGAAAATACAGGTTTATTTGAGACTCCAGAGACATGCATATCCTGATCAAAAATATGTGAGTGAATGTGGCGGCACAGAATGGTGGGGGCACTATGGGCTGCCTTACTCTACTAAAATTTCTATATAGAACCTGCCTGGAAGGCAGGGTTGCTTTGTTTTTAATTAATATTGCATGTGTGGAGGGGTGGGTGCATATGCCACAGTGTGACTGTGGAGGCTAGAGGACCACGTTTTGGCATTGGTTCTCTCCTTCCACCTTCAAATGGGCTCTGGGGATTGAACTCTGGTAACCAGGCTTGGGTGGCAAGTGCCTTTGCCTCTTGAGACATCTAACTGACCCAAGAAAGCTTTTCTTTGAGACAGGGTCTCCCTATAGCTGCAGCTATCCAAGAACTCACAGAGATCTGCGTGCCTCTGTACCCCAAGTGCTGGGACTAAAGGTGTGTGCCACCTGAGGACCTAGTGTACCAGTATGAACAGGCAGTATGAAAAATGACAAAATTGGTACCCAAGTCCTTCTAGCATGAGCACTTCTGAATACTTATGAATTTTATTTTCAGGATATTCCTAGCACATCATGGGAGGCCAGATTGAAGGCAGATTCCTGGAAATCCAAGGAACCCAGGCATCAAGAAAGTTCTAACAGGAAAGATAAAACAACTAATATGGCTGAAGTGGTAACTTCAGCCCAGGAGTCCATTTTAGCAGCTTGGGGAAGAATTGCCAAAAGAGCTACCCAGCCCCTGGCTGTGAATAGCTGTCCTCTTCCCACTGATGAGGAGGCTTTTTTGCCTCAAACCTTCGGTAAGACCAAACTTCAGTTGTGACTACTACTCTGTAGAAGCATGGTTGACGTTACTACAAGACAGAAACAACCTCCACTTTTCTTTTCTTTCCTTCCTTTTCTTCCTTTCCCTCCCTTTTTCCTCCCCTTTCCCTCCTCTCCCCTCCCCTCACCTTCCCTCCCTCCCCCCCTTCTGTCCTCCCATCAACACTAGGTAACACATACATGTGGGTATAACACTCATACACATAAAAAAATTGGCTACCATATATCCTAAAATGGTTTTGAGATTTAATGACACCAGCTTGAGACACCAAAAGCAGGCAATAATAACTAAAAGACTGGTATTAGGTGAGGCCCAGGGTTCAACCCTAGTACCACACACATAAAAAAATATTCTCAGAGGTCATAGGTCCTAAACATTCTTCCCCTCAGTGCTAGGTATTGAACCCAAGACCTCATAAATATGAAAACCCTGACCCTGGGTTATGCTCTGAGTCTGTTTCTTTTTTCTCTTTCTTTCCTCTCTCTTTCAAGATAAGGTCTCATGTAACCCAGACTAGCCTCAACCTTGCTATATATATATATATAGCTCAGCCTGACCTTGAATTCCTGATTCTACCTCTACTTCCTAGTGCTGGGATTGAAAGTGTGAATGCTACACCTGACTTGTTATTTTCTTCTTTTGAAATAGTCTCACTCTAACCAAGCTGGTCTCCACCTCTTGGTGATCGTTCTGTCCTAGACACCCAGTATTAGGATTGCAAGTACGCTGTTGCCATAGACTTTTAGACTCCTTAGACTTTTTTTTTTGTCTTTTTGAGACAGGGTCTCCCTGTAGCCCCAGCTGACCTGGAACTCACCAGGCTGGCCTTGAACTCACAAACATGTGCCTGCCTCTGCCTCCTGAGTGCTGGGATTAAAGGTGTGTATCACAACGCCTGGCCTCCTTATACTTTTAAACACATTCATCCTGTTTTCTTTCTCTTTTTAAAGACATGAACTTAGGGGCTAGAAAGATGGCTCAGTGATTAAGAGCATGAACTCTTGCAGAGGACTGAGGCCTGTTACCAGCATCCAAGCTGGGTGGCTATAATCACTTGTAACTCCAATTCCAGGGGCATCTGACTCCTCTGGCCTTCACCCCCCCCCCCCCCCCACACACACACATAATTTTAAAAAATGAAATCTAGGGACTGGAGAGATGATGACTTAGTGGTTAAAAGCACAGACCAGAGAGCCTGGGTTCAATTCCCAACACCCACATGGCTGCTAACAACTGCCCATAATTCCAATTCCAGAAGATCTGATGCCTTCTGTCCTTGGACATTGCACAAAACGGGTGCACTTACACACATGCAAATACACTCATACACATTAAAAAAATTAAAAATTAAAAAAATTAAATCTAAAAAGATTAATTCTTACTATATATAAACTTTTCCCCCTGGTGATGGAGATTGAACCCAAGGTCTTGAACTTCCTAGGCAGAGACTTGACAACTGGACTATATCTCTACCTCCTTACCTCTTTTTTTTTATTGTTCTTATACATTTCCATACTAGTATATACTATACAGTGAGCACATCCTCCCCTTCCACCTTCCTACCCTCTCTTCTCTCCCTCTTTGCATTAGTTAGTCCCCTTTGTCCACTAAACAGTCTCATTTCTACCTTCATGTCATCTGTGTGTATGATTTTATGTGAATATAAAGCCTAGGACCCACAAATGAGAAAACATACTAAAACATACTTTCTGAAACTGCAATTTACATACTATCTCCAGTTGCATCCATTGTTCTGATGATGTAACTTCATTATTTTATGAATGAAAAAATTCCATTGTGCGTATGTTCTTTTCTTTCTTTTTTTCTTCCCTCCCTCCCTCCGCCCCCCTCCTTTCTTCTTTCTTTCATCTTTTTTGAGACAGGGTCTCCCTGTAGCCTCAGCTGGCCTGGAATTCGCAGTGTAGACCAGGCTGGCCTCCATCTGACCCCATCCCCCAGAGAACCGCCTGCCTTTGCCTTCTGTACTGAGATTAAAGGAATGCACCAGCACAGCAGGCTTTTTTTTTTTTTTTTTTTTCATTTTCTTTATTAGACCACATTTTTTTTTTCTTTTTTACCATTCCTCTGTTGATGGACACTTAGATTGGTTCAGTAACCTAGCTATTGTGAGTAGTGTTTAATAAACATTAAGTATCTCTGTGATATGTTGACTTGCAGTACTTTAAGAAATAACCAGGAGAGCTATACTGCTGTAGCTGTGTCCTACAGTAGATTTATTAGTTTTTGGAGACTTCCATGTGGCTGGCCTAATTTTCATTCTTACAACAGTCTGTAAGAGTTCTGTTTTGTCCTTTTCTCTCCTATATTATGTTTTCTTTTTTTATAACTTTAAAAAAATTTTATTTATTATTTTTCTTTTATGTGTATGCATGTATTGCCTGCATGTAGGTAAGTGCACCCATGTCGTGCAGTGCCCTCGGAGGTCAGAAGAGGCTGTCGGATCCCCTGGGACTGGAGTTACGGACAGTTGTTAGCTGCCATGTGGGTGCTGGGATTTGAACTCGGGTCTTCTGCAAGAACAACCAGTGTTCTTAACTGCTGAGCCATCTCTCCAGCCCCTCCTATGTTTTCTTAATGACTGCCATTCTCACTGGGGTAAGATGAAATGTCAGTGTAGTTTTTAATTTGTGTTTTTCTGATGGTCAATGAGGTTTAACATTTCTTCTGTGCTTATTGGCCAGTTGTACTTCACTTTGGAGAAGTGTCACTTTACCATATTGGCCCATTTATTGGTTGTGTTTCTGATTTCTTGTTTTAGTTTCTTGAGCTCTTTGTATGTTCTAGATGGCAATTCTCTGTCATATGAAAAGCTAGCAAAGGCATTCTCCCAATCTGTAGACTCTCTTCACTCCATTAACTGTTTCTTTTGCTATACAGAAAGGGCCAAATTCCTAGAGGTCTCTGTTAACCATTGTTAGCATTATTTCCTGAATGACTGGAGTCTATTCAGAAAGCACTTACCAGAAGGCTAGGTCTAGCGTTAAGGTCTTTTATCCATTTAGAGTTGATTTGGGTATACAGGGATCTAGTTTTCATTCTTCTGCTTATGGTTATCCAAATTTCCAGGCACCATTTGTTGATGAGGTTATCTTTTTTTACCTACGTACATTTTGGGCATCTTTGCTAAAAATCGGGTGGCTGTAGCTGCATGGGTGTATTATGTCTGGGTTTCCCATTCCATTTTTAAGTTGTTTTTTTTTTTTGTTATTGTTGTTGTTCCTGTTTCTGTGAAGAATGATGTTGAAACTTTGGAGATTGCATTGAATCTCTAGGTTGCTTTTGGTAAGAGCAATTTTGCCATTTTCACAATATTAATTCTTTAAATCCAAGACCATAGAAGGTTTTGCATCCTTCAGTATCTTCTCCAATTTTTTCAAGTTTTTTTTAGTTTCATTGTACGGGTCTTCAGTCAGATCTGTCACTTTCTTGGTTCATTTATTCCAAGGTTTGCAGTTATACTTATTTGTTTAGCAATTGTGTATGAGACTGTTTCCCTGATTTGTCAGTCGAATGGGCTGAGTCAGAATACCTGAATCCTTGTTTGGCACTGGGGAAAAAATTATATTTAATACAACAAACAGCAGTTCCCTTCCTATAAAAAAGAGCAGTTGTTTGGGGGCCATAGCTCAGTGGTAGAGATCTTGCCTAGCATGCTTGAGGACCTGGATTCAATTAAGAGAAGTATTAATAATATTTGTATTAATACATGTAAACCACTTAGCAAAATCCTGAGCACCAAACACATACTGTAGAAGGCAACTGTGGTTTGTTGTACCACATAATTTGGGTTACAAACCTTGTGATCTGGCCTGTGTTCTCCATGCACCTTGCTCAGTTGATTTTGAGGAGGATATGAGGTTTCAAAATCAAGAGTAGATTGCTGAAAGGCTGTAGTGCAGTTATCTTGACCTTCTATTTGCTTCTCATTCCTACTCTCCAGGGGCCAGATGGTGTGTAGTCCATGGCAGACTGCTCCCTGCAGATATGCAGCGAGGCTGGGTTCGCCTGAAGTTTCATGCTGGTCAGACCTGGGTCCCGGACACTCCCACGAGGATGATTTCTCTCTTCTTGTTGCCATCCTGTGTTTTTCCATCCTTAGGAATAGAAGACAATATGCTGTGCCCTGAATGTGTTCAAAAGTAACTCCTAAGTATCTTTCTAAGCATGGGAAACAGAAAAAGCAAATGTCTAGATGGATTTTCTAGTAATTTAATAGAAAGCAAACTTACTGGTTTATTTTATTTATTTATTTTGGTCTTTTTGAGACTTCCTCGTAGCCCCAACTGGTCTAGAACTCACTGTGGAGACCAGACTGGCCTTGATCTCAGAGAACTGCTTGTCTCTACCTCTAGAGTACTGAGATTAAAGGCATGCATCACCATGCCTGGCTTCATACTGTTTTCTTAATTTGCAATGTAGATTAGGTAAAAATAGGAAATAAGAACTTAGACTTAAATAGATGTGATTTGTTAGCAGCCTTAATAAAATACCTGAACTCAGGAACTTATCTTGGCTTCAATTTTAGGGATGTATTCCAAAAGCTGAAACATTGTCGGGGTCTGGGAATGTAGCTCACTGGGTACAGGGCTTCCCTGGCATGAATAAAACCCTGGGTTCAATCTCCAGCACTGCATAAAACCCAGGTAGAGGCAGGAAACAGAAGTTCATCATTGTTCTTACCTACATAGTGAGTTAGAGGCCAGTCTAAGCTACACGAGACTCTGCCTTATAAATAAAAAGAAAGTGCTGGGCATGGTGGCACATGCCTTTAATCCCAGCATTTGGGATGCAAAGGCAGGTGGATCTCGAGGCCAGTGTGTGGTCTACACAGTGAGTTCCAGGCCAGCTGAGGCTACAGGGAGACCCTGTCTCAAAAAGATCAAAAAAAAAAAAGTGGCGAGCCGGCCTTTAATCCCAGCACTCAGGTGGCAGAAGCAAGTGGATCTCTGTGAGATTGAGGACAGCCTAGTCTATATACTGAGTTCCAGGCTAGCGAGGGCTATGTAGTGAGACTCTATCTAAAAAACACTAAATAAATAAGTAAATAAACATTTTTGAGTTCTTACTATGTGCCTGATACCCACTTGTCTCACTTGGAAATACAAGCATCAGTGAGAAAAATCTATGCTGAAACAGAAAGTATTGTCATGTAGGGGAGAGCTTCAGAGGATAAGCAAGGGTAAGCAAGGATCTCCTGTTATACATCATCGTTTCTCAGTCTCATTTGGTATATGAACCTCTTTCAGGATACAATGCTGGCTACAAAGGCCCCAAGAAAGTATACATTGAACTTAAATACTGTTTTAGATTGCATTACATTTTTTTTTATATATTTTGGGTTTGGGAGGGGCAGGGGAGGTACACAGACATCACATTTATCAGGAGGTCAGAGGATAGCCTATGGGAGTTGGTTCTCTCCTTTCTCTGTGTGGGGACTGGAAATGGAATTCAGGTTATCAAACTTGGAGGTGAGTACCTTTACCTGTTGAGCCATCTCAATAGCCCTTCTTTAGATGTTATATAGAACTTGGTTAATGTCTATCCATGAATAGAAAACAATGTTTTGTGCTTTGAGAGTAATTGTAACAGATGGAGCCTGAGTCTTGAGAATTAGGAAAGCCACCTTAGTGACTCCAAAAATGGATTCCCTATTTTGTTCATCTTTCTTTGAGACACGGTCTCTATGCCGCCCTGGCTGTCCTGAAGCTATGTAGAACAAGCTTGTCTCAAACTGGAGATCCACCCACCTCTGCCTCCAGAGGTCTGGGATTAAAGGCATGCATTTCTATTCATCCTTATAAAGGAGTAAGTTTGTTCTATCAGCCTTTTACAATTCTTTTGTAACTTGTCTTACAGTAATAAGAAGATCATGAAAAAATTAACTACCACAACGGAGAGAGACAGTGAAGAAGACCAAAATATGCTTCCTCCAAATATGCCACCTTAGATCATGAATATAAGGTCTTCAGATTGAAGGCAACTGAGAAGAAGCAAAGAGAGACACTCTAAGTTCCCTATAATGGTGAAAAAACCAGCACATAAATCTCCAGAAGTCCCTTCTCCTGTCTCTACCAGGACAAATGGTAGAATGTTCACAGATAAATCAACATTCCCCCGATAACTGACATGCTGAGGCCTAACCATCTTCTGAGTCTCTTGATGTCTTGAGTTGGACTTGTTATTTAGCTGCATAGGAAATGATGGTGTTGTTTTAATGGGTTTCTTTTTATTATATTTTGTTCTCAAGATTTTTTTTTTTTTTGAGCAGTTTCAGTTTCAGAACAGTTGAGCAGAAAGTACAGGTTTTATATAATCTCCCTTCTTCAAGTTTCTTCTATTAAAATCTTATTGTGGCATATTTTTTAAATTGGTGTTTCAATACTGATTTTTTTTTTTTTTTTTTTTTTTTTTTTTTTTTGAGTCAAGGGTTTGCCATATAGCTCTAACTAGCCTAGAACTCACTAGGTAGACCAGGATGTCTTCAACGTTGTGATCTGCCTTCTGCCTCTGAATGAGATTACATATAATACCACCATGCTCAGCTGATACATTATTAATTACAGTTTGTAGATTTCATTGCCTCTACTGGACATTCTGTGACTTAAAAAGTTTTTATTTTATGTGTATGAGTGTTTTGCCTGCAAGTATGTAAGTGTTCCCATGTGTGCAGTGCATGAGGAGGCCAGAAGAGGGCATCAGACCCCCTGGAACTGGAGTTACAGTTGTGAGCCATCATGTGGGAGCTGAACCCAGGTCCTCTGCAAGAACAGCCAGTGCTCTTAACCACTGAGCCATCCCTCCAGCCCCCTAGTATTAGATGCAGTAATTTTACTGTTCTAAAATACTGACTCCACTTATTCTTCCCTCTTCCTTAGAAACCATAGATTTTTTATCATACATTTGGGATCATATAAAATGTTGCTTTTCAAGTTGGCTTTTACCTAGCAATAGGAGTTGAAAAAATTTCCATGCTTAGATTGTTTTTTTTTTTTGTTACTGCTGAGTAATATGCCATCATTAAGATGTACCACAATGTATTCATTCAGGTATTGATGGACACCTAGTTCTTTGTATTTGAGACAGGGTCTCATTTAATTTACCCTGACATTTCATACATGTATATAATGTGTTCTTTGTGGGTTTTTTGTTGTTTGTTTTGAGGGGGCAGGGGGGATTTTTTTGTCTTGCTTTTTGAGACAAGGTGTCTCTGTAGCCCCAGTTGGCCTGGAACTCACTATGTTGATCAGGCTGGCCTCAACTCAGAGCTTGGTTTGTTTCTGCTTCCTGAGTGCTGGGATTAAGTTGTGTGCCTTTATTTTTATTATTTTTATGTGTATGACTGTAATGCCTGCATATATGTAAGTGTATTCCTGTCATGCAGTGCCCAAAGAGGTAGTCAGAAGAGGGTGTTGGATCCCCTGGAACTAGAGTTATGGATGGTTGTTAGCCACCATGTGGTTGTTGGGAATCTAACCTGGGTCTTCTGCTGAGTCATCTCTCCAGCCCCTAAATTATGTGCCTTTAATCCCAGCTATATAATTCGTTCTGATCACACTTACTGTCCCTACCCGCTCTTATCCCACTCTTACCCCACCACCCCTGCCAACCCCATCACCTGTGTTCACCTTCCCTTTTTTTGTTTTATGACCCACCGGTTTTAATCAGGGTTACCTGAATAGCATACATGTGGAGCTATTCACCAATGGCTACTCCACTGAAGATCCCCTGGAACTGAAGTTATGGATGGTTGTTAGCCACCATGTGGTGCTGAGAACTGAATCCCTGTCCTCTACAAGAGCAGCTGGTGCCTTGCTTGCTTGCCAACTCTCCAGTCCCTTATTTAGTGTTTTTTTTTTTTTGTCTTTTTGTGACAGGGTCTCCCTGTAGCCCCAGCTGGCCTGGAACTCACTATGTAGACCAGGCTGGCCTGGAACTTTCAAGTGCTGGGATTAAAGGTGTGGGCCATCACACCCAGCCCTTTTATTTTTTTTGGACAAAATTTTTTTTTTTTTTTTTTTTTTTTTAGTGAAACTCCTTATATACACCAGATTGTCTGCCTCTGCTGGGATTATAGGTATGCACCACTACACTCAGTTTTAGGACATAAACCCAGAGCTTTGTGCATGCTAGGCAAGCATTTTACACACTGAGCTACATCCCTAGCCCCTAGCATCCATCTTTCCTTTCCTTTCTTTTACTTTTCTTCCCTTCCCGTTTCCCTTTCCCTTCTTGCCCTTCCCATTTCCCTTCTCCTTCCTTTCCCTTCCCCTTCCCCTTCCCTCCCTTTCCCTTCCCCTTCCCATTTCCCTTCTCCTTCCCCTTCCCTTCCCCTCCCCTTCCCCTTCCCTTCCCCTTCCCTTCCCTTCTTCCCCTTCCCCCTTCCCCTTCCCT
>NW_008345697.1:277130-288675 GCF_000622305.1 Nannospalax galili | reverse complement strand
CCTTCCCCTTTCCTTCCCTTCCCCTTCCCCTTTCCTTCCCTTCCCCTTCCCATTTCCCTTCCCCTTCCCTTTTCCTTCTTCCCCTTCTCGTTTCCCTTCCCCTTTCCCCTTCCCCTTCCCTTCCCTCCCCTCCCCTCCCTTTTTTTGAGACAAGGTCTTGCTGTAGCCTAGACTGATCTGAAACTTACTTTGTAGCCAGGCTGGCTTGGAATTCATGGTGATCCTCCTACTTCAGCCTCCCTGGTACTGGGATTGTGGGCATAAGAGCTACTATACCCAGCTAAGCAATTATTTTTGATTGATGATTTCCATCTCTCCACTGGCATCTTCCATCTGTTTCTGTGTAATCACATTTCCATCACAAAAGGAGAAAAATCTGAGTCAATATAACAAATGTCATCTAGTGATATATTATCTCAGTAGGGTTCTCAATTTGAGTTAAATTTGGCAATATCTCAAGACTTAAATAATCTCAAAACTTACTGATAAGTGGATTTCTACAGAACTTTCTCTAGTTATTTTGGTAAGGTCTATATAAATGCTTGCACATTGATCTTTATGCTAAAATACTCATCGGGATGTCACGTTGCTATTGATAATTTCTGAATATGAAAGTTGACTCTTGAGTTGTACAACCATCAAGGAAAATTCTTTACTAATGAAACCACCTCATACAATGTGCTCATTTTACAGATTAACAGGATAGTTTTTGAATAAATGGGCAATTCAGTAATAGTGTAAAGATCCCCTGGCATTAAAAGGGAGTAGATGGAGAGATGGTTCGGTGGTTAAGAACATTGGCTGCTCTTGCAGAGGGCCGGGATTCTGTTCTCGGCACCTACTTGGCAGCTAACAGCCATCTGTTGCTCCAGTTCCAGGGAATCTGTGCCCTCTTCTAATCTCTATAGGCTTTGTACACACATGGCACACTTAACATACATGCAGATGAAACACCCATACACATATGTTTTTAAAAGTGCTTGCTGCTCTTAAAGAGGAGCTGTTTGGTTCTCAGCACCCATATTACATGGCTTTGATTCCAGCTCTGGTGGATGAGGCACCTTTGGCCTTTGTGAGCATGTATATATCACACACACACACACACACTTGAAAACAATAAAAATAATATTTTTAAAAACGGAGAGGAAATGACTCAAGCTCTGTTTTTTTTTTTTTTAATTTATTATATTTTTGATCTTTTTGAGACAGTGTCTCCAGTGCCAGCTGGCCTGGCACTCACTATGTAGACCAGGCTGACCTCGAATTCAACAGAGATTTGCCTGCCTCTGCCTCCGAAGTGCTGGGCCTTGAAGGCGTGCACTACCACACCCAACTTAAAAGATTTGTTTTTATTTTAAGTATATGTCTGTGTGCCGCATGAATGCCAGTGTGGGAGGTGGCCAGTCTAGGATGTATGTTCTCTGTTGACCTTTTACTATGAGAATATTGAAACAGAAGAGTTGCAAGCAGTACAACAAATAAGTGGAAACCTCCTATTTAGGCTCAGTGAGTTTAAAAATCTTAATATTGATTTATATGAATGTATTACAATAGTATGCAAATATGTTTTGTGCTTTAATGATTTAAAAGTAAGTTGTAGAGATCATATTTCACCAAAGTATGACTCACCTGTTTTAAGAAAAGGGCATTTTTTTTCACTGAGCCTAATACCGTTTAGGAGAATGGTTATACTAGGTGTGGTAGCACACACCTATAATTCTGCCTCTTAGGAGGCTGAGGCAGGAAGATAGTTCAAAGCTAGCCTGGGTCATACAGATTCTGTTCTAAAAAATTATATATACACATTTATATTTTTCAAGTATTTATATTTAATATATATGACATACAGAATACCTAATAACTAGAGTGTTTTCAAATATTCACACTTGTTCAAAACTTTTTTACTCTAGGCAGGAAATAAAGGCTTCTCAACATGCCAGGCCATATATGAACAGCCCACTACTGGCACACTTAATGATGCAGGACTGTTGAAAGTGAGGAACCTACATGAATGCCTGGTTCTCATTTTGTTGTCCATGCTAGTCTTGAACTGCAGGACTCAGGTGTCCTGAATAGGTGGGATTGCAGGTATATGCCACAATGCCCAGCTGCTACAAAGGTTACACTGGAAGCTGGGTGTGTTGTCTCCTTATCCTAGCATTTAGAGTCTGAGACCAGTCTATGCTACATAATGGCACCTTGTCTCAAAATAAAAGATACTGATCTCATTAAGAATTTGGAAATGAGAATGTTCTTCCCTCTTTTGTTAACTGTTAAGATCTTTTTTAAATTTTTCTTTTTTCTTAGAATATAGTAACTGACAAAATAATGTTTCTCTTGTAGATTTTTTTTTTTTTTTTAATTTGGATAGGATGCAAGTTGACCTCAGACTCTCACATCTTCAGAATCTGCCCCACTCCCCAGTGCGGGGATTGCAGTGTACACCATCATGCCAGCTTCTCTTTATTTATTTATTTACTTATTTATTTACTTATTGTCTCTTTGAGGCAGGGTCTCCCTGTAGCCTGAGCTGTCCTGGAACTCACTATGTAGACCAGGTTGGCCTTGAACTCACAGAGATCCCCCTGCCTCTGCCTCCCAAGTGCTGGGACTACAAGCGTGTGCCACCACACCCGACTTCCCAGCTTCTGTTTAATAATTTTGTCTCATTATCATTATGCCTTATTTGTCTTTTGGTCTAGAAGATCAGGAATGGCAAGGCATCAGCCTTCAGAAGAGAACTTTAACAAAGACCTCTTAAGTCTTTGTTCTCTTCTGCCAGACTAACCTGTGAATTCTCAGAATACACGTGCTAGCACATGTTTAGAATCCCAGCTCTGCAAATGGAAAGGTAAGAGACAGGAGAATCACAAATTTGGGTCTTTCTGGGTTAGATAGTAAGATCTTGTTTTGAGAAAGAAAAAAGGTATGAATTTTGTTTCATAGCAAGACAGCAAATCACCACTTCAAAGGTTCACCCCAAAGGGTGAAAGGGCAGTTAGTGCCATTATTACCTTTGTCTCAGCTCAAATCTCTAAGCTACATGGATCTTATTTTTCATTAAATTACACAATTGTCCAACAGAATAAACGGTTGCAGTTGGTTTTTGTCATTTTGTTCTGTTCTTTAGTTTTAGGAGACAGGGTCTCATAAAGCCCAATTGGCCTTGACATTGCTGTGTAGTTGAGGTTGGCCTTGAGCTCCTGATCATCCTGCTTCCACCTCCCAAGTGCTGAGTTTTCTTGAGACAGAGTATTACTCTGTAGCCCAGGCTGGCCTTAAACTCAGCACTCCTCTGCCTAAGCCTCCTGAGTGCTAGGGTTATAGATATTCACCATACCTGTCCTGTGATTTCAGTTTTTGTGCCTTTTCTAACTGTTGTTTCATATCATTAAAAATGAACTCAAGGGGATGGAGAAATGGTTCAGTGATTAAGAGCACTGGCTGCTCTTGGAGAGGACCTAGGTTTGTTTTCCAGCACCTGAATGACAGCTAACAACCATCTGTAACTCCAGTTATACAGGATCCAATGCCCTCTTCTGGTCTTAATTTTTTTTTTTTTTTAGTTTCAAAAACTAAATCTTACAAAGAAACCTTCTAACCATAGGTTACTGTCTAGTATTTCAGTCTGACATTTTTCATTAAAGTTCTGTGTGCTGGACATAGTGACTCACACTCGCATTCTAGAATTCAGGGCCTGAAGACGGAGGATTGTTCAGAGTTCCAGGCCAGCCAGGGCTAAAGAGTGAGATCTTGCATCAAAATGGTAGCAGGAATTCTGAAATTTCTATTTACTGTTGTTCCTTTATCACAGTGCACAGAAGACTGTTTACTAACCTCAAAATCAGTGTGTTCAAGCCAGGTGGTGGCTCATGCATGTAATCCTAGCACTCAGGGGGATAAGGCAAGAAGACTGCCAGAGTTTGAGTTCAGAGCTGGGTGTGGTGGTGCACACCTTTACTCCCAGCACTCTGGAGGCAGAGGCAGGTGGATCTCCTGTGAGTTTATGGCCAGCCAGCTCTACACAATGAATTCCAGGGCAACTGGGGCTGCAGGGAGACCCTGTCTCAAAAAGATCAAAAATTAAAAAAAGAAAGAGTTTGAGTACAGCCTGGACTACATAGTGAGCTCTAGGTTAGCATGGGCTACTGTATGAGGTCCTGTCCAAAAGAGCAACCCTAAAGTTTTACTGTTCTTGATTTGTGTTTACAACTTCAGTTTTGTGTCTAGGTACCACAGTAAATAGGAATGGAAAATGAAAAGATCATTTGAATCAATCTTTGTGATCTCTAAAATGCAGTCATAGTATTAGGATTCATAATGAACACAGTTGTCTGAGTGATACTGTCCCATTTCAAGAGTCCTTTTATAAGGCTTAGAAAGTACTAAATTAATGTCATTGACATATCTTTTTTTCCCCTCCTCCCATACTGTACTTACTATGTAGCCCAGGTGAGTCTCAAATCCTGCTGCCTTAGCATGCCAAATGCTGGGATTACAGATTTGCCACTCTTGGTTTTCAGTTAGTTGTGTATTGATTGACTGATTGATAACAGGAATCAAATGTAGGAGTTTCACACATTCAAGGCAAGACTGACCTGCAGCTTCCAGTTCCAGCATGGAGAACTCTTTCTCTCTGGGAATCCTTCGGTGTGCACACATGGACACACACACTGGCACTTGAAATTGCCTGGGGCCTCATACATGCTAAACAAGTACTTTATTACTGAGCAGTAATACTCCCAGGCCTGTCTTGTATTTTTTTCATTAAAGGTGTACTAAAAATCCTTCAAGGAATCAGCCTTTATGTCTGTCGTGGTTTAAAGTGAATGGAACCGTGCCCATGCTGACCCCATGGATAGGGACTCATAAATGAAAGGCAGCACCAGAGATTGGACAGGTGAAGGGTGCTTGACTCAAAAAAGGAAAGACCCAGTGAGTGGGACTATTTAGGTTCAATCCCAGGGTCAGAGTTCAAAAATGAAAGAAAGGCTTAGCTTTAGTAACTTCTGTGTGCCAGGGCTATGTTCGAATCCTGCTGAAAATAAATGGCATAGCCTTGCTCACATATAGCTCAGCATAGATTCATGTGTGCGACGGAGAACAGGGGCCACTAAGAGCCAGTACTAGAGTGAATCTACTCAGGGAAAGACTGGCATGATCAGTGTATTAGTCTGTAAAGAAACAGAACCGGTAGAATGAATATATATGTATAGAGATTTATCAGCTTAGCTCACAGGATAGATTCCGAGTAGTCCTACAATGGCTGCACCACACTGGAGAGGTTGAGAATCCGTAGTTGTTCAGTCCTAGAGGCTGGATGTCTCAGTAGTCCCGATCTGGAGCTGAAGGTCTGACGAATTCCAAAAGATCGGCTAGTCTTCAGTCTACAGCAGCAAGATGAACTCACCAGCAAGAGAGAAGGCAAACAGCAAGAAGCCAGGCATTCTCTGCCTTGGCCTTTCATGTGGGCTGCCATCAGAAGGTGACACCCACATTTAGGGTCTCTCTCATTTCAGTTAATCCCAGATCCAGTCAAGTTGACACTCAGGATTAGCCATCACAATCAGGCAAGACTAATCCAAGAATCTGAGAGGAGGGTGGAGAATAAGGAGCCCAAGTTCATAATTAAAAAAACATGGGGTGGGGTGGGGGACCAGAAAGAATCATTTAGACATTTTAAGTGGAGTGAGATTATTTGCTAATCAGATCTGTCTGTACCTGAACTTTGAACTGCATGCCAGACACCCCACATTCCTCTCCCTCCCCAAAACAATTCAACCTTAGAAACACTGTTATCCTCCCCTGATCTTCAATACTATGGATTCCCCTTCCCCAATCCGACCCAGAGACAAGACTGTACTTGGTCCCTCTCTGACCTGCCATTCCACCCTTTGTCTTATAAGGAACCTATGACTACAGTGGGTATAAGAGATAATCTAGGGTCCATTTTCCATTTAAAGACTACTTAAAGTAGCATTCACAGGGTCTAGTGGTCAATTTGGTGGGAAAGTGTTCTATTATAACCAAACAAAATCTCTGTCTTCCACCAACTCAGATCTCAGAATCCACAGAAAGTGCCTAACTGAACTTCAGGTACAAGAAAGAAATTTCTCACAGAGAAGGTCCAGAAACCAAGCAGTGCTTAAGATGGGAAGAAAAAGTGTTTTGCTACAAGGAATAGCACAACACAAGCAGGAAGTAAGAAGAATGTGCTTCATTTCAGTGACTCTGATAAGATTAGAACCTGATAACAGAGCCAGCAGGTGATAAGAGGATCAAAATTGTAATGTTTTCCCCTTTGGCTAATTTCTTCTTTTCTTGTCCTGCTGGGGATCAGGCCCTGTACATGCCAGGCAAATAGTCTACCACTGAGCTATACTTCCAGTCCTCTCTACTGACTTAAATTGTTTCTGGACTCTGAATCCCTTTTGGCTATCTAATCAACCTTATAGGAAAGCACTAACGCATAGTCAACTAAAATTTCACAGGTTCAAAGTTCTTGAAGAAGCCAGACATGATGGATGCCAGTTGTAATTCCACAACTGTAATGTTAAAGTGAGAGGATTGGCTTGAGTTTGATGCCAGCCTAGGCTACATAGTGAGTTCCAGGCCATCCTGGACTACAAAGTGAAATCCTGTCTCAACAAAATGAAACAAAAAATAAATAGGGGCTGGAGAAATGGCTCAGCAGTTAAGGGTGCATACTGCTTTTGCAGATGATTGGGGCTCAGTTCCCAGAATCCACATGGTGGCTCATAACTGTTTGTAACTCCACTTCCAGGGGCTTTGACACTCTTCGGGCCTTCATGGGCATTGCATGCATGTACATATAAAAAATTAACATTTTTATTATATTTTATTTACTGTGTGTATGTGTGTGTGTGTTGTGAGTGAGTACACAGATGCCACTTCATGAGAATGGAGGTTAGAGTGCAAGTTTTAGGAAGTGCCTTTACCTGCTGAGTCATCTCATTAGCCCAGCATTAGGTTTATATAGAGAAAGAACTGGGTTAAGTGGCAAGGGGTATACCCAAATGAAGCAGTCTGAGTCAGTCAAGATGTGGTCTCTCCCATCATTCCCATCCTTATCCCAGCTTTGGATCTGCAAGTGTTCTGTGACTTGAAGAATTCCTTATTGCTCCAAACAATGTGGTTCTCAGGTGCTTGCTTCTGTTCCAGGGTGTGGCCTCACCATCATAGATAATCTTCATCTTGTGTGTAGGGAGGTCTTTGCTCCCAGGTTCTGTTGTTCCAGGAATTCAAGGCCACTCAAGAGGAAAGGTTAAGGACTATGACTATCTCTGTGCCTTCAGCCACAGGAGCAAGAGACAGACATCAAATGGAGATGCCAGGCTTTTATCCTGTCTTTAGTTACACTGAGGGCCCAAGTGAGGAATTAACACCCTTTAGCCAAAGCAGCTTCTAAAATGCCTGTTTCAGTTAGGAAACCCAATTGCAGGTGTTGAATGCCTTGGTAAATAATGAACTGAGGGGACTTTGAGATGGCTCAATGGATAAAGGCACTTGCCATGAAGCCTGACAACCTGTGTTCCATCCCTGCAGGAGCCATATGGTGAAAACAAAGAACTGATTCCCTAAAGTTGTCCTCTTACCTCCACACATGCCTCACCCCCATGAATGCATACAAAATAAGTAAACAAATGTTTTGTTTTTGTTTTTTTAAATGAACTGATTTGGCTTGCCTGTTACAGAAGTGCTAGAAGAGAATGAAAGATCATAGCGCTGGTCTACACGGTGACTTCCAAACAGCTGGGGTTACATTGTAAGACCCTGTCACAAAAAAAAGAAGCAAAAAAGAAGACAACTTGGCCTCTGATCTGTGGAGAATACATTTCTCTTTGTCCCTTTAGATGACTACAACAGAAGACCATGCATAGTGTATGTGGTATGTAAGTCATGGAAATTTACTTCCCAAATTTACAGAGGCTGGAAGCCTGAGGTCAGGTGCCAGCAAGACTGGGGTCTGGTCAAGTCCCTCCTCTTTGTGTAGATAGTGGCTTTCCCACATTCTCACAAAAAGAAAGTTAGCACTCTAGGCTGGCCTGCTTTTTAAAGGCTTATTTATTTATTTTGTCTTGGGGATTGAATCCAGGACCTGGTGCCTACTAAGCACATATTCTACTACTGAGACATGCATGACTGGCCTTGCTATGCATGCTACCACTGAGCTATAACCCCAGCTCTTCTTGACCACAATTTTGTGCCATGCTATGCCTTTATACCTGCTCTTCTACCCAACCTTTCATTGTAGAGATGAGGCAGGATAGAAAGACTAGAAAAATTGTGAGGACATGGGAGGGAAAGCATGAAAAGAAAGTCTGACTTGCCTGTTTTGCTGATGGAGTTAAAAACTTCAAACACCACTTGCTAAGGCCAAAATCTCTTGCAGAGACCATTTATGTTTTCTAAAAAAACAACTTGCCAAGGATGTTAAGAGGCTAGAATGATGCAGGACTTTTCTAGCACCCTCTTCTTTTCCATAACCCGTAATAGTATCCCTCATAAATCACCTCAAAACTTTGTTGACAGTAGGAAATTCTTTAACTTTAAAACCAAACTCTGAGCAATGTTTAAAGGGGAGGGCCAACTTGTGGTGTCACATGCCTTTAATCACAGCACCCAGGAGGCAGAGGCAGGTGGATCTCTTTGAGGCCAGTCTGGCCTACAAAGTAAGACCTGTCTCATACAAAACAAGACAAAAACAACAAAACTAAATAGGAGAGAAGGAGAAAGAGAAGGAGAGACAGAGAGAGGAGAGAGAGAGAGAGAGAGAGAGAGAGAGAGAGAGAGAGCGCGCGCCAGGGTTCTTCCTTGAGAAGCCCACATTTGTCTGTGGGATGTGCTTTACTCTCTCTTGGAGCACATTTCCTTTGGCTTTTAATACATCTAACTTTGATTCATATTGGTTTGCCCCGAAATTCATTTCTTCATTAAAGCCATGGATGGCGGTTTCCGAAAAACAACAACAACAATAACAATAACAAAACTCCTCAGGAGGCTGTTGGTGCAGTATGGACCATATCCCTCTCTGGTGACACAGAGACCAGAGGAGGAAAGCAAATCCTCGACCTAGAGAGACTCAGCGTGTCTGCAACTTTGAGAACTGGTATAGAGAAGAGATGTTTTTTGTCTTTTGAGAAAGGGTCTTTCTGTGTAACACTGACTGGTGTGGAAGTCACTGTGTTTACAGACTGGTCTCAAACTTGCAGCTGTCTTCTTGCCTCTACCTCCAGAGTGCCACTACGCTTGATTATAAAAGACCTCTTCAAGAGACCTTTATTTGGGGGCGGGGGCAAGGTCTCATATAACCCCACACTGACTTCAAACTCATCAGGTAGCTGAGAATGATCTTGAATTTCTGATCGTCCTGTCTCTACTTCCTGAGTGCTGGGATTACAGGTGTGCTGCCACACCTGTTTTTATGCAGTGCTGGGAAATCAAACAATCATCTAGCATCTAAAACGCTAGGTTTCTAGGTGTGCACCACCGCATCCAGCTAGCCATGGTGATGTACACTTGCATTTCCACCTGTAATCCCAGCACTTCTACATGGAGATGGGAGGTGAAGAAGGGAGAATCCCTGAAAGTTCACAGAACAGCTAGTCTGGAGTGAAATGGCAGAAGCATGAGAGCCCTAGCCTCAAGAGCTGACCACTTAAAGTTATCCTCTAACCTCCACATGAAAGTCATAGTATACACAGGCAGGCTCTCTCTCTCTCTCTCTCTCTCTCTCTCTCCCACACACACACACACACACCCCGTTAAATTTTAGAAAGAATACACTGCAGGTAAAGGTACACGCCACCAAGATTGATAACCTGGGTTTGATCCCTGGAACCCACATGGTTAAAGGAAAGAACTAACTCTTACAAATTGTCCTGTGACCTCCACATGCACACAGCGGCACCGGTGTGCACGTACTCATGTCCCCCCTAATCAATAAAGAAATGGAAAAATGGTCACACATGACAGGAAAGTGGCGAGGAGGAAAGTGGAGAGGAGGCTTTGAGTGGGAAGGTGCAAGGGAGGGAGGGAGACTAAGGAAGAAGCAAGAGAAACAACAAAAACAAATGTTTGGAAACTGCCATAATGAAAATGTAAGCTAGTACAAATTCAAACTACGACAACAAAACCTCTTCCGTGGCCATATTCTTCAGCTTTGTCATAAATATGCGAGAACTAGATTTTGTAGGTAGTTCTGTGACTTCATAAATCACTTGGATATCCATACCTGAATGTGATTTATTTTATTTAAGGTTTTATGGACAGGAGATATACCTTTTAAAGGCTTATTTATTTATTTAGAGACAGGGTCTCCCCATAGCCACAGCTAGCCTGGAACTCATTGTATAGACCAGGCTGGCCTTGAATTCATAAGGGATCTGCCTGCCTGCACCTCCCCAGTGCTGGGATTAAAGTCCATACCACCTTGCCTGGCCTCCTTTTATTTATTTTTAGTTTAGTGTCTCCCTTCTTTCTTTCCTTCCTTCCTTCCTTCCTTCCTTCCTTCCTTCCTCCCTCCCTCCCTCCCTCCCTCCCCCCCTTCTTGAACTCCTGACCCTCCCATCTCCACTCCCCAAGTGTTATCAGAATGCTAATAACCTCTGTGATAAGCACAAACAATGAAATGCCCCAGACTTAGCAACTGTGATATAGCTCTCTTTTTTCTGTGTCCTTAAGATACCATTCTTTTCAGGACCACCACATTTTACCAACACTCACAGAACGCTACATGTTTTAAAATTCACTTGCACTCCCTAAATATATCTTCCTGAGCCCTTTAGTTAGAATATATTTCCTGTTTTAAGATGTGTTAATGTCTATTAATGTCTAATCTCTTTCAGGTATTGTTCTGATATTTGTATTAGATGCCATCTAAGAACACAAGCAAAAGTATGTTTTCAGTAGAAGAAATCTGCCACGTATGGTAACACACCCCTACAATCCCAGCACTTAGAAGGCAGAGGCAGGAGGATTGCTGCAAGTTTGAAGTCAGGGAGTTCCAGGTCAGCCAGGGCTACACATTGAGACCTTGTTTCATAAAAACAAAACAAACGCCCCCCCCCCCCAAAAAAAAGAAAAAAGAAAGAAAAAAAATAGAAAAGAAAAAAAAATTACAAGGATCAGGTACATTCTGGAAAGTAGTTGCAGGTTAGGTTTGGGAGCTGGAACTAATCTACCAGGCAGTTCCAAGATTAATACTCAACAAATCTTTACATATACACAGAAAGTAAATATTTTTTAAATGGGTGCCTCTCTGAACCTGATACACAAAGAAAAAAAGAGTGCAAAAGACAGCCCTGTTAGCCTCAAAATGGACTCTTGAAAGGATTAATTCTCAGTGATAAATGTTCACTGTCCCCAAAGAACTGATGTGGTGTGCTATTTTGAGCAAATCCTATCCATCACCGTTGACCCATAATAGCCGCCCCATCTGTTATTCTGATTGCAAGATCTGCTCCAATGAGGTCAGCTTTATGACTTGCTTGGCTCCAAATTACCACAAGCCTTAATGCACCCA